>NC_061510.1:284757718-284779512 GCF_022539505.1 Lolium rigidum
TCACGCATCAATGCGGAAAGCGGGCATGATGATGTAGAGCCCCTCCGGTGATGATTCCCCTCTCCGGCGGGGTGCGGAGGCAATCTCCGAATCCCCGAGATGGGATTGGCGGCGGCGGCGTCTCTGGAAGGTTTTCCGTATCGTGGCTCTCGGTACAGGGGTATTCGCGACGAAGGCTTTAAGTAGGCGGAAGGGCAACGCAGGGGGCCACACGAGGGCCCCACACGCTAGGGCCGCGCGGCCAGGGGCCAGGCCGCGCCGCCCTATTGTGGCGTCTCCTCGTGGCCCCACTTCCTTTCCCCCTCGGTCTTCTGGAAGCTTCGTGTAAAAATAGGACCCTGGGCGTTGATTTCGTCCAATTCCGAGAATATTTCCTTACTAGGATTTCTGAAACCAAAAACAGCAGAAAACGACAAGCGGCGCTTCAGCATCTTGTTAATAGGTTAGTGCCGGAAAATGTATAATAATGCTGTAAAGTATGTATAAAACATTCAAGTATTGTCATAAAAGTAGCATGGAACATAAGAAATTATAGATACGTTTGAGACGTATCAAGCCCCTGGATATTTTCGACCCAAAAGTTGCTATATGTTGGCATGTGTGGCGCCGATGTCGCGGGCGCCACACAGTGCAGAGTGGCGCCAGTGTGGAGGGCGCCACACATTGACTTGTGTTAAAAACATGAAAAATCCTACGAAACTCCAACAGTTTTGAGTACAACATTGGACACAACAAGTAGCAATTTCAGAACATACACATATAACACTTCATAGCTCACATCGTAGCAAGTAGATTCAAACAACAAGTAGCATTACAGACATTGTTCGAAATGACATAGGGTTAACAACTCGATACTTATGAAGATATAGTTCACAACAACACGTAGCACATCCTAGTGTCGTCCTCGACGTGCCGTCTTCACGGGCTGCTTCCGGACGGCCATCCTCTTCGTCCGCTGCCGTGGCTCTTGTTGCTGCTGCTCCTGCTGCTCCTCCTGCTCGTCCTCCTCTGAAGATAACGGCTCGCCGTTCCTCATCCTCGAGAAAGATGATCTCCGCGGCGGCCCCTCATCCTCCTCAATGACAACCTTTTTTCCTCGGTTGACATAATCTTCCGGAGTGTACCGGTTTGGAGCCTTACCCCTTGGCTTGAGCTGGTAAGGCTGACCGTGGGGCTTGCTTGGAGGTATGCTTTGGAGGTATGCTTTGAATCAGAATTTTCTCGTCGTCAGGAATCTTCACAAACATGAACACATGAGATTACAAAAGTTGAAATTAGTAAGAACATGTTTGACAGCATAAAAATAGTCCATACCTCCCGCTCTTCAGAAGAGGAGGATGTAGGAATTTCGCCTTCGCGGCAACCTAGCAAGTTGGCTAACCGCCGCATCTTTCGTTAAGTGTTCTGCGTCATGGAACTCATGGTTACAAAGCCACCAGAACATAATAGCGTACATTCAAAGTTGGTGATCATACCTTAATGAAATGCCGCAATGGTCCGACAGGCTTTTCATCTCTCCCGCTCTGGTCCCACATAATCTCGCACTCATGAGCTGTTTTTTGGATCTCCGTCCGCTGTGACAAACATAGCATACACAATTTAAGCGAGGGCATGGCAATCTAGATGATGTACTAGTTAGTGAGAGAATCCATTACCACGAAGTTCAGCTCGGAAGCAATAGAAGTCGATCTCCCTCTGCGAGCAAAGGTGTTGTGCTGGCTTTGCGCAACCTCATTGAACTCGATGGGGTCGTCCAAGATGTCCTGAGCATACGCGTGCTTCACTAACTCGATACGTGTGTTTTCATGGAACCACTCGAGGTAGTTGTTGAAAGCGGCCAAGTCGTGAGGCACAATCTCCACAGGGCCAGCATTCCGTGTCGCTTCCAAACAGTGTAGGAACGCTACGACGTGGCCGCTATGATGAACTGGCCAATTTGTGATCTTCCTCTGCCGCTGCCTATCAAGCCTGCAAGAATCAAGAAGTTAGATTTTACCTCTTCTATCAAGAATCTTCCATCGCATGATTCCAGAAGTTTACCTATGAAGCTCCTTGTCCGTGTCTTGCCACTGAGGTGGGCACTCCTGATACAGCCTAAACTGTCTCATCACTCTGTGCGGCTGGTGGTGTTCAATAAGCCACATGCATATGAGTGGGCAGCGCATACGCCAGAACCGCGCCGCCTCAACGCACTTGTGGTTGAGGTCAGGCATCCCCGCGCCAATATGGTAGTAGGTACCATATGGCTCCCATTCCACCTGCAACATACAAAGATCTCAGAATTTAGAACATGCCAGTAGAATCAATGAAAACTAGGATTGCAAAAGAGTGATCGGTTACCTGCTCAGCGGTAAGAGTGTCCAACTCCGCAGTGTACTGCCTGTACATGATCTTTTGATCGCTCGTCATCTCCGAGACATTGTCCCAAAGGTATGCCCAAGTCGGCTCCCGATCAAGGTTGTTCCGGTAATGAGGCCATGGCCTCTCGTCGAGTACTCTGGGACACCCAACTGATAGGCGGTCCCAGCTCCATACGGAAAGTAGGAGCATGCATCCACCAATACCGCCGCTCCCAGTCCTGCTCCCAGTCCTGCGACAAGCTTCGTCCAACTGCGTACATAAGACATTTGGTTAGTACTTTGTCTAGCACACTACTATAGGAAAATAGTACATAGAACAAATCATCACCTGCCGGTAGAGGTAGGCAAGTGCCTCTGTTCCCCAACTCCACCGGTGCTCCAACACCGTAAGCGCCTTTAGCGAACACCAATGGGCCAGCTTCCCCCCACTGTCAGGAAAGAGAGTCCTCAAAATCATGTACCATAAGTACACGCGGGTGTACGTCCTGATAGTGCCCTCGTTGGCGTCTTCCGGCGGAGGTTGTCCAAAGTTAGTCCTTATCCAAGCGAAAGGTGCGCCGGCTGGAGCTCTCTCTCCTTTGAATTTACTGGCGCCGGAGGAGCCATGCCAATAAGCACCGCCATCTGCTGGCGCCACCCATCAGAAGCTGTGTTCATACACAGTGGCTCGCCCTGAATAGGAAGTCCAAGGATCATGGAAACATCCTGGAGAGTAGGGGCCATCTCGCCGGCCCTCAAGTGGAAGGTGTGCGTCTCCGGCCTCCACCGGTCGACAAGGGCGGTGAGTGCCGAGGGGTTCATGTTCGGCCCCCCACGGCTTACAAGCGATATGAACGGGAGAAGACCGGTAGGCTGGATGTGCTCCGTATACCTCTCGTCATATGGTATATCCACTGTGCCATGGTAACGAATCTTCAAACGGTGAAGATCCGTTGTCCTCTCCGTCATATGAACAGCCCGGTGATCCCTATCATACTCTTGATCCAGGAGCCACACCATCCTACATGTTTACGCAAATACAACATATTATGAGCAACACATACAAGACAATATATCCAAATAAGCCATCACAAATACATCAAATACATACATATACATTCATATCTAGGGATAGAACAACATATGAGTGATTCCTACACATACACACTCAACAAATTTGATGCCTAGGGTTCGTCCACATATCTAGGTCCTCCACACACATACACCCATTTCAACACATACATAGCCATTTCAAACATCTTTGGTTCAAACACAAACAACATTTCAACACATACATACATAGGATTTCAACACATACATGTAAAATTTCATATCTAGGGTTCCAACAAATCTTTGGTTCAAACACATATACTACAATGTAGATTCCACCAACATTAATTTCCATATCAATGGTTCATATCCAAATCCACCAACATAAATTTTCATGTCTAGGGTTCATATCCAAATCCACCAACACTAGTGGATGAATTGGAGGGAATCGAAGGGGAATACCTTGAGGAATGGAGGAGGAAGGAGTTGGCCGGATAGATCTGACGAATCCTTGGTCAATTTGGTGGGGGGGGGCGAAGGGGAGGCGGGCGGCGGCGGCGGTTGGGGAGGAGAAACAGAGAGGAAGAAAGAGAAGTGGCTGGGTCGGGCTGGGGGCGGGCGCAGGCGCCACAGTTAAGTGGATGTGTGGCGCCCGGCGACGGCGCCACACGTAGAACCTCGCCAAAACGGCTAAGTCCTAGACGTCCGGAGCCGCTGGATGTTTTCGACCCAAAAGTTGATATAAGTTGGCATGTGTGGCGCCGATGGGAGGGGCGCCACACATGCTGCCAAGTCGGATCGGCAGACCAGCTCAGCGTCGAGGGCGCCATGTCGGCTGGGAGAGTGGCGCCGGCAGGAGGGGCGCCACACTGGTATATGTAGCGCCGATTAGAGGGGCGCCACACAAAAAGGTTAGATTGGTGAAATAGTTTCGCCGGAGGGGTCAGTCTGTGCTTTTCTTTAACTTTTGGGTTATTTTTGTGCAAATCGCCCCAGAGTTGATTTGGGGATAAGATGGCAACGAAATATCTGCTGTGTGCCTTTTCCTTATCTTCTCGTGTAGTCTAAAGGTGTACCTGACTGGGCTGCTATGGACTGCTCAATCTCTCAACTCAGCCCATGTGCACTGGCGAACTAGATTACATTACGATAATTCAGTTTTAGATTAGATTCTGTAAAGTTTATTAGTTTCTGTAATTCAATTCGGTTAGAGTACTATGTATTCCTGAAAATGTATTTGATGTAATATATTTCCATGTATGCACATGTTGAGATAAATTATGTCTATTATTTTTCAATTGAGATATTAATTTCTTGCAAATAATACAATCAATTCATCTTAATTGAGCTACTTTGGTTCAATACGAGTAAGAATTAATATGCGAAATTCAAAGTGATTTCTTCAAATTGATGTTTTGGAATCACAAGGTGGTGTGTAGATTTACTGCATTGCAGATTATCTATTATTACTAATTAATCCTATATTTTGTCATGATTGACATTTTGATTGCTTAAAGTGCTCTTTCATACATTTTATTAAGTTATGACACAAGGTACTAGAAATATGATTATCTACTGATTTTATCAGACTATACTCTCTAGTGCTGAGAGATGGACCCCGAAATTTTCTTTGGGGAGTATCTACAACGTGTCATACTTAACAGTTTGAAGTTCACACTAATGGTATCAAGCCTACTTCTTGAAATCATCATTAATTTTGCAACATTCATTACAACATAACTATGATGTTTTTTGGTTTACCAAGTGTAAATTAATAATCTATGGTTTACCCATGTAGGTAACCGATGGCTCGAGAATTTGAGGCACTCGTCCTCAATGGCCACAACTACCCTACTTGGGCCATGGACACGAAGATCGCTCTTGCATCTCGTGGGATAGTGCGTGCAATCCAGGCTGAGCAGGATCCACTGCCAGCCGGAGTCACGCCACTGACAAAAGAACAGAAGTATACCGCCTTATACATTATAAGGCACCATATCCACCCAGATCTCAAGTCTGAGTACTTGGAGGAGGAATCCCCTAGTATCCTGTTTCAGGCCCTCAAAACGAGGTATGAACAGCAGAAGGCAGTTGTCCTGCCGAGAAGCACTCCATGATTGGACTCACCTCCGTCTTCAGGACTTCAAGTCCATCGGAGAGTACAATCACGAGGTTCATAAGATCAGTTCCAAGCTGCGCTTTTGCGGGAAGGAACCTGCTGATGCGGAGAAGATAGAGAAAACTCTGTCGACTATGCTCCCATCTGACAGGATCCTCCAGCAGTAGTACCGTGCTCGCGACTACCAAGTCTATTCCGATCTTATTCATATCTTACTTCAGGCTGAAAAGCATGATGAGCTACTCGCTAAGAATGGCTCTCAGCGCCCGGTTGGTTCTCAACCTCTACCTGAACTTCATATGAATGTCGCGAACGGACGGAAGTTTGATGGTGGCTTCAAAGGAAAGCCCTCGAACTTCAATGGTAAGCGAAAGCGCAACCGGAACAGGAAGCCCAGAAACTCAGACCGTGGGAAAGGCACCACAAAGTCCAAGTTTGACAAATCTAAGCTTTGCGACAAGTGTGGATGCTACACGCACCCCACTGACAAGTGCAAGACCCCAAAGCATCTGGCCATTCTATACCAGCAATCCCATGGACGCAACGCACCTCAAGGGAAAAGGTTTGAAGCCAACTTCAACCATCATCCAGATGGCACCGATGGAGCTGGCTGTTCGCAAGACGTTCCCTCGGGACCGAGGAACGCCGTTACTCGCCTCCCATCAGAGGACCCTACAAGAACGGAGGACATGATGGTTGAGTACACCTCAACCGACGTGTTTGGAGACTTCGACTAGTCCCGCTACCTCCTTAGTGACTAATATATTCATGTCCATTTGTGATGTTGTAATAGAACATAAGTATTGTTGTCATTTATATTGTATCAGCACTTTGATATAATAAGATTGTAATCTATGTATTTAAATAAAGGATTCATACTGAAAATTCTTCATTTTTATATATAGTTCTCTACGGGGACAATCCGATGGAAGAGGAATTGTGCCTTGTGGACAGTGTTACCACAAACTCCATACTGAGGGAGTTGAAATATTTCCAAACTCTGAAAAAGATGAATGGTGATATTTTGACTATCTCTAGACGCGACACGGTAATTGTTTCCACTGGACGTGCCATATTTACCCTCCCAGGTGGTACAGAAGTAACACTTGAGGATGCATTATTGTATCCCGATTCTTCATATACCTTAATCAGTTATCAAGATATTCGTAAGAATGGATTTCACATCGAAACCCATGAAGAGAACAAAGAGGAGTATCTACTCTTCACAAAAGATTACGGATACGGCAAGCAAGTACTGGAAAAAATTCCTTCTCTATCGTCCGGATTGTACTATACGTACATCAAGCCCGTAGAACATGTTGCTTACAAGGTAATTTTCCATAATGTTGATGCATTCCAAACCTGGCATGATCGCCTAGGCCATCCCGGCATCGGGATGATGAGGAAGATTACAAGCAATTCCATTGGTCACAATTTGCATGAGTCCAAATTTCCTCAGTCATCGGATTTTGTGTGCACATCATGTGCCACGGGAAAGCTTATTCCGAGGCCTTCGCACCTCAAGATACAAGCTGAACCACGTCAATTTCTTGAACGAATTCAAGGAGACATTTGTGGTCCCATTCAACCATTATCTGGACCATTTCGGTATTTCATGGTTTTGATTGACGCATCTACACGATGGTCACATGTGTGCCTTCTATCCACACGAAACCATGCATTTGCCAAGATAATGAGGGAAGTAATTAAGTTACAGGCCCATTATCCGGAAAGTCGAATTAAATCAATTCGCATGGACAACGCTGCAGAATTCTCTTCACGTGCCTTCAATGACTATTGCATGGCCCTGGGGATTGAAGTTCAATACTCTGTTCCATATGTCCATACTCAAAATGGTTTGGTCGAGTCCCTTATTAAGAGGATCAAACTCATTGCAAGACCTTTGTTAATGAATTGCAGCTTGCCAACCTCCTGTTGGGGTCACGCAGTTTTACACGCTGCTGACTTAATCCAATTGCGACCTACTGCATATCACAGTACTTCCCCTCTGCAATTGGTAAGTGGAAATACACCCATCATTTCCCATATGCGTAAGTTCGGATGTGCGCGGACATCCATGGGCCCACATAGGAAACTGGGGATCTATGTGGGGTACAAATCGCCGTCGATTATTAAGTACCTGGAACCCTTACTGGGGATCTATTCACAGCCCGTCACGCTGACTGCATATTTGACGAGGAACACTTTCCGGCATTAGGGGGAGATTTCAAGTACCAGAAAGAATGCCCGGAAATTGATTGGAATGCTCTTGCCATTTCAGCCTCCGATCCACGTACCCAAGAGACCGAACTCCAAGTTCGGAAAATCATAAATTTGCAACATCTTGCAAATAATCTGCCAGATTCATTTACTGATCTAAAAGGTGTCACAAAATCCTTGAATCCGGCCAGAAATGCGCCCGAAAGAGTGGAGGTACCAACTAAAATCACTCAACTACCCGTTCCCAAAAAGAGGGGGAGTAGTACGGCCTCTGACCAGGATCCTGCTTCCCGCAAGCAGCAAAGGAGAGTGAGGAGAAACTCCTCAAAGTCAGTAGATGCAAGTCAAATCAACGTTGACAAACACCTTATGGGTAGTATACACCCAGTGGAAGGGCAACCTCCACAACCCAGCTCCATCTTGCACACACTGGCTGGGACATCGGAACACCTAGACTCACGCGTATTGGGAAATCACGAAGAGTTATCAACGGTGCACGAGATATCCATCAACTATATCGATTCTGGAGAATCATTTAACTGTAAGTCTACGATTGTCGACACTTATTTTTCTGCTACAATTGCAAATACCCTTCTTAATGATCATGATCCAAGGACTATCGTTGAGTGTGAAAAACGCTCCGACTGGCCTCAATGGAAGGATGCAATACAAGCAGAACTTGCCTCGCTTAATAAAAGGAAGGTATTCACAGAAGCAATACCAACACCTCCCAATGTTTTCCCTGTGGGATTCAAATGGGTTTTCCTCCGGAAACGGAATGAGAACAATGTGGTGGTGAGATACAAAGCAAGGCTCGTAGCACAGGGTTTCACGCAGAGACCCGGGCATTGATTTTAATGAGACATATTCTCCAGTGATGAGTGGTATCACTTTCCGATATCTAATATCTTTGGCAGTGCAAAATCGTCTATCTATGCAGTTGATGGACGTCGTGACCGCATATCTCTACGGTTCACTAGATTCAGACATATACATGAGGGTTCCTGAAGGAATCTCTGTCCCGGATGCAAGCGTAAAACGCAACATGTATTGTGTAAAACTGAACAAGTCTCTATACGGCTTGAAACAGTCGGGACGGATGTGGTACAACCGACTTAGTGAGTTCCTTCTTCGCAAGGGTTACTCCAACAGTGATGACTGCCCATGTGTCTTCATCAAGAAGTCCTCTTCGGGATTTTGCATCATTTCAGTGTACGTCGATGATCTCAACATCATTGGCAACACACAAAATATTGATGAAGCACGCAATCATCTAAAGACAGAATTCGAGATGTAGGATTTGGGTCAAACCAAATTTTGCTTGGGTCTCCAACTCGAGCACCTTCCCTCAGGAATAATGGTACACCAAGCTGCCTATATCCAGAAAATATTGGAGAAATTCAATATGGACAAATCCTATCCATCTAAAACTCCCATGGTGGTTCGTTCTCTAGACGTAGAGAAAGATCCGTTCAGGCCGAGGGATGATGGAGAAGAGATGTTGGGACCCGAGGTTCCATATCTCAGTGCTATTGGAGCGCTTATGTATCTTGCAAATTGTACGAGACCTGACCTCGCATTTGCAGTGAATCTAGTTGCTAGACACAGCGCAGCTCCCACCAAACGCCATTGGGCGGGAGTAAAGAATGTCTTTAGATATCTCCAAGGCACAAAGGATCTTGGCCTATTTTTTCAGTTTCAGAGAAATCTGGACACCAATATGATTGGATACACAGATGCTGGCTATTTATCCGATCCCCATAATGCCGGATCACAAACCGGCTTTGTGTTCCTACATGGTGGAAGCTGCAATATCATGGAAGTCTTCGAAACAGACTCTAGTTGCAACATCCACCAATCATTCTGAAATAATTGCATTATATGAGGCATCACGTGAATGCGTGTGGCTTCGCAGGATGATAAACCACATACAACAGTCATGTGGAATTGGTTCTATCGAATCACCTACAATTATCTATGAAGATAATGCGGCTTGTGTTGCACAGATGCAAACATGATACATCAAGAACAATATCACTAAGCATATTGCCCCTAAATTGTTTTACCCCCACGAGCTCCAAAAGAGTGGGGAAATAAACATCTTGCAAGTCAAATCATGCGATAATCTTGCTGATCTATTCACTAAGTCTCTACCAACTTCAACATTCCAGAAATATATTCACGGAATTGGTATGCGATGGCTTCGAGATTTGCAAAAATCAGGGGGAGTATCTTCCTGAGTTGGCATCATATTACACTCTTTTTCCCTTAGTGAGTTTACTTTCCAGGTTCTCATTAAGGTTTTTAATGAGGTAATATCAACATAAGATCATATGTCATACTATCCCTTTTCCCCACCGGGGTTTTTAGGAAAGTATTCATGACATATTTGTTGACCTCTATATTCTATGGATATACTTCATATTGAGTTAACAAAGGCAATAACCATAATATGTTGTACCATTTTCTCCTTATTTTCCCACTGGGTTTGAAGGAGGTTTAACAACATATACTACACTACTCCTCACATTTTTCCCACAGGGTTTTTGGAGGACTCCTCATATTTTTCCCATGAGGTTTTTGGAGGAGATTTGATCAAGGCGATGGATCCTTATGAAGTGAAGCGGTGATTAGGTGGAGTGTTAGAAATAATTAATAACATATTAATTAGGAATTAATCCCCACTTTCCCGGCGGTTGTAATCCCACGTCCGTGGGAATCGTCGTAGGCAGTTAGTCCTGGAGCGTCGCCTCCAGGAACCGACTCTTGTAAACAGACGCGCCTGTTGGTGGCGTCCCCTCATGTACTATATAAGGATTCAATCCCTGATCAATAAAGCAGTTGATTCAATAATTTGTTCAATCTCTCGTTCTATCGATTTCTACTCTCAACAGATCCAAAGTTGCAGACATCCGCAACACCAAGGAAGCATTTATTGTCTTCCTTTTTTTTGCGGGTACATTTATTGTCTTCTGATGACTAGTTACTAAATATCTTATAACAAGTTGACTATGGTCTTAGAAAATCAATTGGAAGTCTAATGTATCTGAAATATATGTAAAATTCATACTGTATTATTTTCATATTATTTTTCAGTTTTATTTCAAATATTGATTTCCTATGTTCACTTATATAGACGCACTAGTAGAAAAAGGGACTTTAGTCCCGGTTCATAACGGGCTTTAGTCCCGGTCGCTTACAAACCGGGACTAAAGGTCCATCCATGTGGGCTGCGTGCGTCGGGACGAAAATGTCTCCAGGTGAATTTTTCACATTTTATTTTTTTAATTTTTTTCACTCCGTTTTTTTCTATTTTTTAGAATTTCTATTATTTCAGTTATTTGCATAGTTTAATCTCTATCTCTAACTACACTTATCTCTAGTCAAATTACTTACTCGTGGTCAAAATTCTCGCTCGGTCACCCATCCTCCCACTACTCCAGCACTAGCACGCTTAACTTTCGAATTCCATCCCATCCCGCATCCATGTGCTTCGCGCGCATGTATATGATACTAGTATCATATCAGTCCTATTAACATGTTGGTTGATGTCATATTTCTTTATTGTTTCAATTTTAAATAATTCTTTTAATAAACAAAAGTAATGATGTAATAATAATCTTGAATAAATAAATAAACATTAACTTTTTAATTTGTATTATTTTTTATTTTTAAATTTTTTAATATTTATTTTTTTGCCAAACCTAAAACCTAAAATTTGAAAATCTAAAAGTTGGGTAAAGGTAATAGTAATCTTTATGCATGATGCAATTATTTAATTTTAATTTTCTGAAAAATAAAAAAATATAAAATCTATAATTTATAGCAAAAACTAAAATCTTCCTGCATTGATATTTTAATTTGAAATTTTGAGAATCTAAAAATTGGCTAACTGGGTAAACCCATATAGCCCTTTAGTCTCGGTTGGGGACACCAACCGGAAGTAAAAAACCAGAAAAACTTTAGTCCCGGTTGGGAACACCAACCAGGACTAAAGGGTATCACCAACCAGGGCTAAAGAGGTCTGCGCCAGCCGGAGCCTGCCATAGCCCTTTAGTCCCGGTTGGGGACACCAACCAGAACTAAACGGTACTCTTTAGTCCCGGCCGGAGCATTAGTCTCGGTTCACCAGCAGAACCGGGACTAAATACCCTATTAGTTCTGGGTCAAGTATTTGGGGACTAATGGGTTGGGATGGAAGGCCTTTTCTCTATTAGTAACGTTTTGCCAAGCTGAACGAAGGAAGTATACAAGACTTGTATTTCTTCAGACCTTTCTTTTCTTCCTTATTGTAACTTAAGCTAAGTGTGTTTTAGACTGCTCTGATATATTGAGTGAAATTAAGTAGACCATCAACAATGTACTAGTAATTCTTTTATTTTTCGTTCACCTGATCTCTACTAATAAAGTCTCAATCGGTGGTGGTCGTACGTAATTAAACCGCTTGGTACGTCAACAAAAAACGGTTCGTTCAAGCGATGTCGGGCAAAGAAAACCGTGTTAGCAACCCCACGCCCGGAAACCCGCGGTCCAACAATTTTAATCCCCTCTCTCCTATGATCCTATCTCCTCTGAGCGCCGGCGACCGCGACCGAGAACCCTGCTCTCGCGCGGTCTGGCCCCACCCTGGTCCTGCTCCGGCGTGCCGCAGCCCTCACAACCCGCCGCCCAAGCCTTCGTGTCCTCTATCTCTCTCACACAGTGTCAATTCTAGGCCAGAACACAGGGCTGAACTTGAGCCTCTTTCCCTGTACTTCAACTAAATCCATGTGGGAGGGAAGGAGCAGCGCAGCCCCGACGACACGGAGGGGCACGGTGGGCATATTTTGGCTACATGCCGGCAGTGGACGCGACGAGAGGGGCGGCTGGATGCAGGCGCGTTCCGGGTGGGGAGAAGGACGAGGAGGGAGAAGACAGGCAGGTGGAGCGCCCGAACCGCTGTGCAGGCGCGCCGCGTCCGAGCTGATTGCGGCTGTCGAATGGGAGGCGTCTTCCCCTCCATCGCTGAATAGGCTGCCGCCGCCGATGGCCTTATCTCTGGCCTGGCCGAACGTGTAAACTGTAAGATACCTGCACAGATGAGCCGAGCGGCACTCAAGCCTGAACTTAGCCAAAGCAATCTTGTCTCTAGAACCCGTTTTGGAACTCGCATTTTTTGATGCGATTATTACAATAACTGAAATAACTCCAGGTGGTTGAAATTCATGTCAACAAAGAAAAAAGAGAAAATCCATGTGTTCGAATGGCCACATATAGTTAACCGCACTCATAGGTCGCTCACAAAAGTGAAGATAACTACACGGAAACATAGTGGAAGAGACCAATGATTTTGTGGTGCAGAATTATGAGTAGCAGGGAGATGAGCACACCTTACTCTTTTTACAGTAGATCGGCTTAGAAATTAAATCTAAGAGGGCCAGTGCACACTTTTTTTTTCTTGGTCAATATTTTCAAATTCTCGCTTGTCAACAATTTTCTCGGTAACCACATACATAAGAAAATATCGGCCGATGTTTACCGAAACTTTCGTTATTTATTAAAATTTTAACGAGTACGGTAAATTCTGAATAAATTTTAAATTTTTAAATCCCTGACGGTATTTGGACCGGTATTTCGATAACCGATAATACCGGTGCCCACATGTATTCTTTTCGAGAACGAGCAAGAAGTCCATACCCGTATATTTATAATTATTCGCCACAATTTTTCTGAAACTATTCCCTTCGATCTGTATGACTTATCGCTAATTTAGTATAAAGTTGTACTAAATCAGTAACAAGTAAAACGAAAATGTACTGGTACCAAATTTGTATGTACTATGCTCTGATGGTCTATTGGCATCATTTGATTGAGTTGGATTTATTTGCATTTTATGCACTTCAATATAGGATATTATACTAATACAATATTGTCAACTTATAAACCGTAGGAGGGCTCCCGTGATAAATATAGAATGCTACTTCGCAGCAACGCGCGGGCAGTTAGCTAGTAATATCACAAATCCGTACCGTATGGGCAGTGCCACTGGCCAGCGTGCCGTCTCAGGACAGCTTCCGAATTAACTTTTGCCTTCAGAGCTTAATTGTGATTTCTTTTGAGGTATATATGCATGCCTGCAACGTATCGAAGCCGTTCCTTTTGTGTAAGTTATGTTATTACTCGCTAATCTAAGCCGTGCCGTATAGTAATGCGTTATCTCTAAGCCGTTCTTGCTCTCCAGATCGAACTATATATATATGAGGCTAGACGGCCTTCAGTTACATCATCCCATACATCGAGCGGCTTGATAAGCAAACACAATCAACAAACATCATCCCAGAGGCCACACATAATTCCGCTTTGATATCACAAGCACCAGCCATGGCAAAGATCAACCTGGTCGTCCTCCTCCTCCTCATTGTGGCCGCCTCCTTCGCGGCGGCTTCTGCCTCTCGCACCAAGATCAGCAGCTCGATGGCCACGCCAACGGTGTACGAGATGCTGGCAAACTACGACTTCCCGCCGGGCATCCTCCCCGAGGGCGTGCAGAACTACACCCTCCACGCAGACGGCTCCTTCGACGTGTTCCTCCCGAACGCGTGCGAGATCGACGTCTCCAGCTTCAAGCTCCAGTACGAGAGCACGATCCACGGGAGCATCAAGAACATGGTGATCGACGAGCTGCAGGGGGTGAGCGTGAACGTCGCGGTAACACGGGTAGGCATCACGGGCGTCGACCGGGACGGCGACGACCTCAAGTTCGACGCCGGCGTGATATCCAAGTCGTTCCCCGTCGGCACCTTCGCCGTCAGCCCGTATTGCAGCTGATCACTGTCGGAAGTGAACGAATGCATGCAGGAGAACGTTCGTCCGTGATGTGTGGCGTGTGTTCATTTACCTTGCATGTGTTGTATATATGGCTTGTTGTATCCTATTGCTTCGAAATTATTATCAATAAAACTCGTAAATTTATCTTACAGAAGGGGATTTAGTAATGCGGAATATGCCATACATGATGTATGGGCGTGGCCACATCGACCATGCCCCGGGTCGTCTCGCGCGAGGCGGCTCCGGGCAACCCAAACCCTAGAAAAAAGCCGGCCGATCTTCCTCCTCCGGGCCGCTGCCGCCGTCGGCGTCGGGGTCGGTGGTGGCGGCCGCGCCCGGTTGCCAAAGGCGGGGGGGGGGGCGGTGGTGCCGGGCTTTACGGACTCCCCTTTGCGCGGAGGCGGGATTTTTCAGGGGCGGCGACGGTGGGCGGCAGGTCCGGTGGCGGTGGCCTTCGGCTACATCATCTGGATCATGGCGGGGGGGGGGGGGGGAGTGGTGGAACTCGACGGGGAAGAGGAGGGCGGCAGCATCAGATCGAGCGGCGGCGGCAAAGAACCATGGTCGCGAGGCGGCGGCAATGAGGCTCGGCCAGACTTTCCTGGCGGGCAACAGTCGGCCGTCTCCGCGTCGTGGGCGTGCGTAGCCGCTCTCCCGATGGATGCCGGCCTCCACTGGCCGGGTTGGAGGACGAAGATGGACCGCGGTTCCCAGCCATGGCGGCGGCGTGGGGGGGGCGGCCATTCCGACTTTCATGGTGGTGGTCCTAGGGTTCTTCTTTCGCAAAGATGAAGACCTTCCGAATGCCGATATTTCTGCATGTAGCCGGAGTGATGAGTTCCGGAAGGCTCCGATGGTGAATGGAACAGTCCATCTTTTGCCTGGAGTTCACAGGATTGGGTGGTATTCGGTTACGCGCACCCATGATTTTATTCCGACAGTTTGGTTCCAGAGGGAACAGCGTGAAGCTCTGTTCTGTGTTGACATCAAGAGAGTTTTTGGTCCATGGTGAAGTCAGAAGTAGAGAATATCATGAAGGCTGGATTGGGGGACTAGCTAAAGGAGGTTCAAGTCTCAGCGATGTTGAGAAACTTGCTTGGTGTTCCGGGCTTCGCAACAGTGGTATAAAAGTGGGGACGGCAGCATAGGTGAAGTTCAGAGTCCTACCTTTAAGCGTGAAAAACATCATCACGCAGATAAATAAGTGAGGGCGCTGTCAGTTGCACGCCACGTACGTGTCAACTTCTACCGACACACACGAAGCAACACCACACACCTTCTTCCTCGCAACCCATCAGCATGCTACGGGCAATCAATAAATGGATCCACAGTCGATCAACTGGTGTCACCGCCAGATCCATAGTCACCGCCAGATCCCCAGGAGACGATGGCCACCAGTAGCTGGGGGACGCTGACTCCAGGAAGGATACGACTGGTAGACAGACGCATCGACAATAACCGATGGCCTACGCATGCGGCGGCGGCCGGCGCGGATGGTGATGGGCGGCAGCGGCTCTTGCGCTGCGGTCTCCCCTTCCCTTCCATAGGCTTCCACCCACAGGACACCGGCAGGGGCTGTTGGTGGGCGGTGGTCAGGCCCTCGGTCTGCGCCATGCCCTCCCCCCCCCCCGTCTCTCGTCGGTGCGTGGAGACGATCTCGGGTTTCTTCCGCGACACGAGGGCGCCTGGGGAAGCAGCCTTGGGTTCGACGGAGGAGGTGGCCCTCTTCTTCGCCGGAGAGGGTCAGCCTGCGGTTGGTGGTGGTGGATCTTTTGATCTATCACCGTGATCCGGCGGCGAGATGGAGGTGCATGGAAGCCGGCGATGGTGTCACCGGTGGAGGGTTGGTTTCGCCAGCCCGAGATGGTCGCCGACGTGGGGGTCCGACCTGAATAAAGGCGGCGGTCCTAGGGCCTCTCTTGCGTGAAGAGGAGGACCTACCGGAGGCCTGGACTCGTGATCTGGCCGTGGGGTTGAGTTTCGGAAGGCTCCACCGGCGAATGTAACAGTGATTTGCCTGGAGTTGCTGGATCGGAGGTATTCGGTCGTACGCACCCATGTTTTTATTCTGACCGATTGGTTCTGGAGGGAGCGGCGCGAAGCTCTTTTTCTGTGTTGACATCAAGTGACTATGGATCCATGATGAAAGCCGGAAGAAGAGAATTTCATGAAGGCCGGAAGGGAGGACTAGCTAAGGGAGGTTCAAGTCTCCGCGCTGTTTAGGGACTTGCTTGGTGTTCTAGGCTTCACAACAGCGGTATGAAAGTGGGGGCGACAACACAGGTGAAGTGCAGAGTCCTACCTTTCAAGGTGAAAACTCAAGGTCTGGCCTTAATTGGTTGTGCCTGGCAATGAACTTGGTGGAGGCATTGTTTTGAGAGCGGGGACTATCTTCAGGGTGAAAACCTAAGATCTTTGATCGGGCGACGATGGTGTTTGAGCACTGTTCCCTTCTTGGAGGCGTCGTTTTTCGAGAGTCTGTTCAGGTGTTGTCTTGGCGGTGGATGTATTGCTATTATTAGGTCCGAGATACTGTAACGGGACGTTTGTTTCTTAGTTTTCTTTTCTAGTTTTTGGCTGGGTGCATCCGTAGTGTCATTAGGGTGGTGCGTTGTTGTAGAGGCTGGGTGTAATTGGTATCTTCTTGATATTAATATATTCTCTTTATCGAAAAATCCATGCTATTGATGGAGCTCAATTTGACATGCATGTTTACTACTTTGAGAAGCTAGGGAGGTGGAACTTGGAACCACAGGGACACGCACCTGATGCTCATGTCATGTCCGACGGCAGACGCCGGGCGGCCCGGGACGCGACAGGCTGCTGTAATGCTGCTGGTTTTCCCGAGACAATGGCGGGGTCGACATGGCCATGTATTTCAAGGAAGACGCCATGGGTTGAATTGAAGCGAGGATTGTTTGGACAGACAGTTCATAGGAAGAGCCTCAAGGGAGGGGAGACCGCGGCATGGAGAACCCGAGACGATAACTGATGGTTGGGGGACCTGTTTGAGTTTGACTACAGAAATCAAATAATTGCAGTTTCTTTTCGGACGTGGCAATGGATATATACGAGGGCTCGAGGAGAGGCTCGACAAAGGGACGGAATTATAAGGGTGACATGGCCTCATGAGTCATGAGAGGGCAGGAAAATCATGCTAGCTATTTAGAGATAGAAGATTTCACTTGGATTTAATGGTTTTGATTTGTTTTATACATGCAAATTCATTTTGGATTAGTTTATTTTTCCCCTTGTCTATCCTAGCTCCAAAGAACAACATCATCAATGCCAACTGAGTTTGTCGTCACGAGGGAGGATGACACAAATGTTAACATAGTCCTGGACTAGCTTTTAAAGAGAGCTTTGTAGGGAATGAAGCGCATGGTCCTTATATTGACATGAAAAATGAAGGGACCACACATGGCAGACTACAAACAGTGGAATAGCTTAGTTCAGACAAACATTTCAGTGCAGCTCACCCAACTCGACAGCTATTAGCACTAAAACACAATTGATTTTATCCAATTTTAATTCTTCCTATCGTTTTCTGACTAAAAAAATATTTTTAACTCGCCTGATTTTCCTTTCAAGCATCGCCATGGTGGAGCTTAATTGTTAAAGGTTTAATTGTATCTTGGTACCTTCACTTAAATGTACTTGCAAGCTATCCTTAAATTCAAAGAAATTAATTAATAGTAATTGTTTTGGGGAGTTTGTAAATGAAGTAAATACAATAATTAAGTAAATGAGACAGTCCGGATGATAATAAAGTAAATGAAACGCAGTAAGCGTAAATCGTTCCGGAGGAGTTCCGGATCCACCCGCTAGCCTAGGTGTGGTTATTAGGAATATCGATTTTTTATTTTATATGCATGTGGCAAGGTTTCTCGTATGGATGTTCCCAGACACGCTACCTTTCCAAATACCCATGACACGCGCTAGGTCTAGTAACTAAGGGTCTCCCCAAGGTCAGGGTCATATGCACTGGTCCTTGTTATTCTCGTATACATACGATTGACAGATACGAGATGTCACTTGTATGCCCACGTACCGCCAAGCATATGCAACGACGATTCTTACGAAAGTCCCTTAGGCAAATATTGTGTGGTCGACGAGACACAACATCATTAATAAAAACCAACACACTTCATAACTACTAAACAATCAGCAAACTTTATTTCATTTCATAATTTGGCTATGGTTTCTTCATCTTTCCAAGAATAGAGGGATCTACTCACACATGGAGGTAAATAACCTCATCATGAATCTATGGATGGAAAATTTAAGATCAAATGAATACAAGCACGAATCTCACTCAAGATTAAGGATTACAACGAAATACCGAATGGTGATGATGATGCATGTAAAATGCATGCATGAAATTTGTAGTTTGTTGACACATATTCCCACATATTTGCAATACATATGATGTTATATCCATATTTTATATTATTATTTTGGGGATTTACCAATGATCCCCTTTATTTTGGTTATAACTCTACACGTCAGGAAAACATGTTTTGTGTATTATTAGCTTTTAGGGACCTAAACGAAGTCAAATGGAGCTAGAACTCTGGGATGTCAATATTTCATCAAGAGAAGTATCTGGAGCACTTGGACCTCACGAGATGGGCCAGGAGGGCCAAAAGAGGCTAGGTGGCACGCCCAATAAGGGCGGCGCGCCACCCTACGTCTTTCTCTCCCCGACCGTCCAAATCACTTGATTCTTTCGCCCACGGACTCCGTCTGGTCTAAAAACCTTTATAAAAAGGACTCATCGAGGCTTCCTCAAAGATAGCGCCGCAGAAACACAGAAACACCAAAACAGAGCCAGAACCAGTGAAGATTGGAGGGGGACACTCCACCGAAGCCGCCGCCGGAAGGATCTCCACCTTCTCCAACGTCTCCACCATCATCACCATGACGAAGAGGCAGTAGTCCACCTCTGGACTATGGGTTTGTGGTAGTAGCTTGATCTATTTATCTCTTGTTTTTCATTGATCTAGTACCATATAACCTGCCCAACATGATTATGATCATATATGTAATTCCTATGTGGTCGATCTTTATTCTATGATTTAATATATGAGATTGGAACCTATTAAATGGGGTAGCATGGTGGTAGTGATTAAATAGTGATAACAAATTCAAGATCTACTATGTTATTTACCTTTGTTTTGTTGCGTCAGTAGGGATAAAGTGAATTCATGTGCTATAATAATCACATGTGACAACTTGATAATCTTGTTTATTCAAGGTAGCATATTTATCACTCAGATATCATGTCAAGTTAATTAAGGCTATACTCTGTTGATTCTTAATTCCAAATGGAATAAAGATTTCTCTTTCTTGAGAAGTGATAAGAGATATGTGTTGCGTCATCTCTATGTTAGGACGTGATGCACATATAAATATTTATCAAACACATGTTGAAGTTTCACCAATATTATGTGTTTGATGAATTGTTTGTGTTCACTACAACTTTAAAAGAGGGTAGACATGTGAACCCATGAACCCGGGACTATTTTAAATCATTAGAAACACCTTTCCAACACAACTATCACTCTTTATATTTACAACAATTTATTAATGCAAAAATACAAAAATACTTTCTTCACTTGCAAACATACAAAACCCAAAACAACCATCTCTTTATTGCTTTTATCTTGCTTGCTTAGTTTACTTACTATACTTCTCTTTAGTTATATTTATATTTCATATTGTTAATATAAAACCTTGTGCTTGAAAACCACATGGTGTAGTTGGGGATACAAGACAAAAACTTTGCGTTGCATGTTGCTAGAAGAGGAGAAGAAGAATTCACCCTCTAGCCAATTCCCCGAAAGTTCGATATAAACCCTCGAGTCATTCTTGTGGAAAAAAGACGCTTGCTATAACACTCTGCACTTGGAGTCCCAACAATTTGGTACGCACAGAGTTGTTGCCATTATGATCATTTTCTAGCGTAGTTGCCTAGGAATTGCAAGAGAGCTACATCATAGTGGTTGCGGTGTGGTGAAACACAAGTCTAGTGTAGTATTGGAAATATAATTATCTTTTATGCAAATGAACCTACATCCTTCCTTTGAAGTCTCATGTAGATATATTAGGTCTTGCACGAGGAGTTATGTTGAGTACTCAATGTACTCATGGAAAATCTTTTGCTGATATATAGAGTACTATGACAATGGTGAAAACTATGGAGACTGTGGTGATGCTGACGAGTGAGGTCTTGTGGACTATATCGACAGCATGTGGCTAAGATGGAGTCAATTCACATTTTTTCAATCCGGTTTGCTATCAAGTTGAAATAAATGTAACACGATTTTTCTCTTTCTATCTTAAAACTTGTAATAATTACTTTTTTGCATGTTCTGCAATAATATTCATTTTTTGTGTCGTCAAGTTAATCCTAGCATTGACTAGTACCACAGGGGGTCGAAAAGTTACTGTTTCGGTCCTCACACTCGGTCACTGCCTCGCACTAAAACTTGATAAAAATCTTCTCGATTATTATAATTTTGTAATGTAAATCATAACCGGAATGCTTAAGACGTTTAAGTCGTTCATATGTTGACCGACATTTGGCTCTAGCATAGTTTGCAGCAAATTCGGTACATTTTCTATCTTCAGTAAGCTTGCATTTTCTTCAGTAACTTCAGTATTTTTATTATATTTTATTGTTTGTATAGTATAGTTGGTGGTATGATCATTTTGTGATCTATGGATATTAGGTGAAGGACCAAATGAATTGTGTTGTGTGTAGGCGACCTTCTAACAACTGTGGTGGGGTAAATATGAAAACAACAAGTTTCTACTCGTTGATGGATTCCTACATGGTGTGTTAAGTTTATATTCTACTTTCATTTACTAAAATCTCTCAGTTTTGCAGTTGCATAACTCATAATTTCTCTTAATGTTGACATTGAAAAACACTTGTCTTTTGTAGATAACTAGTACTTGTATTAATGTATTTGATAATAAAATACAAACCTTTTTAAATATTAAATGGATATTAGAGTATGTGATAGTACATGTGGGTTTTAAAATGTGTTCACTAGTTATATGCATGAATATTAAATTGATATTAGGGTTTGATTTCCTTCTAATACAATAGGCAATCTTATTTGTTAGTAGTTACTAGTTTACATGTTTTTATCAAAGAGTATATTTAACCGGACTTTGTTCTTTATGTACAGAATGTTCCTTGTGCATTTAGAGAAATGATGAACAAATTACCTTGTAATTGGCTAGTTGCC
>NC_061510.1:284779612-284808214 GCF_022539505.1 Lolium rigidum
AGCCAACGACTTACTCAACGTTTCAAAGGGGGCAGGGGATCAAAAGAAAAAGGCAAGCCAAAAATCGAGAGGGTGAAAAAAAATCCAACAAAGGAAACTTTTATAGCACATAGAGGATGACATGCGGGTCCCATGAGCCGGCAGGTTCCTCAACGTTTCAAACGTGGCATGAGATCGAAAGAAAAAGGCAAGTGCCCAAATATGAGGTGCCAAAAAAAACTCCAAGAAAAGAAAGTTGATTGCTCATAGAGGATGACATGCGGGTCCCATGAGCCAGCAGGTTCCTCAACGTTTCAAACTTGGCATGAGATCGAAAGAAAAAGGCAAGTGACCAAATATGAGGAGCCAAAAATAATTCAAGAAAAGAAAGTTTTATAGTACATAGAGGATGACATGCGGGTCCCATTTAGCGACGGCGGTATCGGCGTTTGAGAGGTGGCGAGGGGATCAAAAGAAAAAAAGAAATTGCCAAAAATCAGATGGTGAAAAAAAACCAAGAAAATGAACTTTTATAGTACATAGAGGATGACATGCGGGTCCCATGAGCCTGCAGGTTCCTCAACGTTTCAAACGTGGCATGAGATCGAAAGAAAAAGGCAAGTGAAAAAATATCGGGAGCCAAAAATAATTCAAGAAAAGAAAGTTTTATAGTACATAGAGGATGACATGCGGGTCCCATTTAGCGACAGCGGTATCAGCGTTTGAGAGGTGGCAGGGGATCAAAAGAAAAAAAGAAATTGCCAAAAATCAGATGGTGAAAAAAAACCAAGAAAAAGAACTTTTATAGTACATAGAGGATGACATGCGGGTCCCATGAGCCTGCAGGTTCCCCAACGTTTCAAACGTGGCATGAGATCGAAAGAAAAAGGCAAGTGAAAAAATATCAGGAGCCAAAAATAATTCAAGAAAAGAAAGTTTTATAGTACATAGAGGATGACATGCGGGTCCCATTTAGCAGCGAGCGGTATCACCGTTTGAGAGGCGGCAGGGGATCGAAAGAAAAAGGCAAGTGAAAAAATATGAGGAGCCAAAAATAATTCAAGAAAAGAAAGTTTTATAGTACATAGAGGATGACATGCGGGTCCCATTTAGCAGCAGCGGTATCACCGTTTGAGAGGCAGCAGGTGATCGAAAGAAAAAGTCAAGTGACGATATATGAGGTGCCAAAAAAATCCAAGAAAAGAAAGTTTTATAGTACATAGAGGATGACATGCGGGTCCCATTTAGCGAGCAGCGGTATCACCGTTTGAGAGGCGGCAGGGGATCGAAAGAAAAAGGTAAGTGACCAAATATGAGGTGCCAAAAATAATTCAAGAAAATAAAGTTTTATAGTACATAGAGGATGACATGCGGGTCCCGGTTAGCGGCAGCGGTATCACCGTTTGAGAGGCGGCAGGGGATCGAAAGAAAAAGGCAAGTGACCAAATTTGAGGTGCCAAAAATAATCCGGGAAAAGAAAGTTTTATAGTACATAGAGGATGACATGCGGGTCCCGAGTTAGCGGCAGCGGTATCACCGTTTGAGAGGCGGCGGGGGATCGAAAGAAAAAGGCAAGTGACCAAATTTGAGGTGCCAAAAATAATCCAAGAAAAGAAAGTTTTATAGTACATTGAGGATGACATGCGGGTCCCGGTTAGCAGCGAGCGGTATCACCGTTTGAGAGGCGGCGGGGGATCGAAAGAAAAAGGCAAGTGACCAAATTTGAGGTGCCAAAAATAATCCATGAAAAGAAAGTTTTATAGTACATAGACGATGACATGCGGGTCCCAGTTAGCAGCAGCGGTATCACCGTTTGAGAGGCGGCAGGGGATCGAAAGAAAAAGGCAAGTGACCAAATTTGAGGTGCCAAAAATAATCCAGGAAAAGAAAATTTTATAGTACATAGAGGATGACATGCGGGTCCCAGTTAGCAGCAGCGGTATCACCGTTTGAGAGGCGGCGGGGGATCGAAAGAAAAAGGCAAGTGACCAAATTTGAGGTGCCAAAAAAAACTCCAAGAAAAGAAAGTTGATTGCACATAGAGGATGACATGCGGGTCCCATTTAGCAGCAGCGGTCTCAATGTTTCCAAGGCGGCAAGGGATCAAAAGAAAAAGGAAGTAGCCAGAAATCAGGGGGTCAAAAAAATCCAAGAATAGAAAGAATTTTGGTTCATAGAGGATGACATGCGGGACCCATGATCCTGCATCGTAAACGGCTCGATCGGAGAACGTTGAACGAGATGGCGCGATGTAGAAAAAAACAATGCCAGAGAGGCTGCCATCTGGGCCCTACATCCCTCGGCGGTGCGGATTTGCGTTGACTCGGCCGGCGAACCCGAGATTTCGAGATGCACCACGTCCCGGGCCACCATACGCCACGTTTTGGCCGCTTTCGTCGGGCTAGGTGGCCTCAAAAACGAGAAAAAAAAAGTTTTGACATGCACCACGGAGGGACCAAAATCGTCGGCCATGGTACACCAGCAACCACGGCGCGACTTCAACTTCGTCGGCCATGGCAACTTTTCTTGTAGTGGCCTTAGATTCCGCAACTTTGATTTGTTCATGAGGAAGGATAGGTTAACTACATAAGTTTGTGGTTCTTATTGGAAATTTTAGTCAGAGCTTATGATATAGGGTCTGGATATGTGCTGCATTTTGAATATAAGACCCTTTTGAGCCTTTAGACAACTTATTCAATGTAACGATTTACATGAATAATGTTGAGGAAGATGTAGTTGAAGATACTAGTACGTGCTTGCAAAAATAGTTTAATTCAATGCTTTGCTTCTTCTATTACTATTGTTGTATATTACTTGTACTATGCTTCTTTGATCAGTTGTTGAAGCTCTGCCTTCTACCATAAGAAGCATTCTCTACATACCAATCTTCTCAGACGTCAATTCCATCACCGAGCAGGATATGGATGAAATATTATTTGGCATCTACAAAAATGTTTATGTCACAGAACATGAGTTCTATGAAGCAAATGATGAGTAGAAGTTTTGGGTGCACAAGGTGGATGAAGACAATAAACATTTCAATGCACTGGCTAGTTTCCACATCTATCATGTTTGTAGATTACTTTTAATATTTCTCCTATGTTTGTGTCACTACTAGGAAAAGAATTATATGCCCCGAGTTACTGTTGGCGCGCCAAACATAGGTCAGCTGGTACTATATTACCGCTAGTGCACCTAATATTGGTGTTCCGGTGATGCCCAAATACCATCGGTCCACCAAATATTTGTGCGTCAGGGGTAAGCCGCGCCCTAGTCCGGGCCATGTCACCATCGTATCATACACAATATACCAGTGCACCACTATTGGTGCACGCAGAAATCAAAATCCTTCGAGATGTTCTTATGTTATGTCATCTAGTTCTTAGAAAAAATAAGAAAACTGAATTTTGATATATTTTGCAAAATGGCGTCATGTTTCGGTAAAACGGCCCAGATTTTGCATACAACTTCCGAGGAAAAAGTTTTTTATATAAAAATGTATCTACAAAACAAGTAACATCCGATTTCAAGGGCCCAAGCCTATTTACCAATTTTTAAGAATCATAAAATTCAAAAATAAAAATAGAGTTTTCGTGCGTTTCAAATTTTGGCACAATTTTTTTTTCAAAAGGGCTCACTAACCTTCACTTTAATTTGAAATCAGCTGGCGTGGCCAACTTTTCCATTTCCCTCCTCCCCTTTTCCTCTTCCCCTTCTCCACCTTCTCCCTCCTCATCTTCCATTTCTCCACCTTCTTTCCCTCCCCTCTTAACATTCTTCTTCTCCCTCCCTCCGGCTTTATAGAGTGAATTAGTTTGTTGTACTCGTTTATAAATTTCTGATGTTATATCTGAAGAACAATTAGTTTGTGATGTCCAGTTTGTATTTTCCGATTAGTTTGTGTAGAATTCGCATTTTCTAGAGTCAAGAACTAAGTTGGGTTTTTCTATTCTACTAAGTCAGATGTAATGATTTGTTGGATTTGCATATGTTATTGTAGCAACTTAAATATGTATCTATCTAGTTTTCTTGGATCTGTAATGTAATATGTATTTTTGCTCTATTTCTAAATGCCCTTTCTTCACATATTTGTATCCCTCTTTGCATGCTATCGTCAGTAAATCTAAGGAGATAATTGGTGAATTATTCATTTCTTCACATATTAATCTTCCTCTTTGATGAATATGATTTTCACATATCAACCAAAAATATTAAAAACAATTGGTAGTCAAAGTTTTAAAAGTTTAAGCAGTTAAGTTTTTACCAGAGTGTGTGAATGTGCCATCTTTCAAATGAAACAAAACGTAGCATCTGGACTAGATGGGTTTTGTGGCACCCCGGACCAACTGTCCGAAATACCCGTTATGCATTCACTCATGATCCCATGATCAGTGTAACATGAGCACATAACCGAACTGATAATCAGAGTTACAACATCCATTACATAGTACCAAAATAAAAAATAGTCTTACAAACGGTGTCATGACCAAGTCTTACATAAATGGCCACTTCGGGCTGAATTTCAAACATCAAAATGCAGCGGATACATTCAACTTCGTCGGGCCCAAGTCATGCCTTAAACCCTACAGGCAGCTGACCGGGGAAACGTCCTAAGTCGCATAGTCGTCCTGATAACCTCCATCATCTTCAAAATCCTCCTCATAGTCTGGCCAAGTAGATAGCCAGGGACAAAGCCGTGAGTACATTTCGAATTGTACTCGCAAACCATTTAAAATGAAACATAACAAGGAAGCAAGGTACCAAGACTAAACTAGGAGGTCAAGAGGGAATATCTATTTTCAGTTAAGTGAATGACATGTAGAAGAGAAGAAGTGTTTTTGGTGGAGATAGCATCTCAACTTCATGATTGAAGGAGATACTCAAAGAATTCTCTAAGACATCCCTACATGATTTAATCTAAGAGGATTCTTCACAACATAAAACACTTAGGAAGGTAGATCCATTTTGTTTTCTTCTCAACCATCTCAACATGGTCACCACCAATTTGCCTAGTGCTCCAAGTACTTTCAGAAAACACTTTCTTTTCTTGTAAAGTTTTTCTAAAACAAAACTCAACACAGCTAAGCAACGGCCATCCCAACTGTCCATGACCGCGGACGCGGCTATTCGAATAGATTTGACTCTGCAGAGTTTGCGCACTTTCCCCACAAGTTCTGATAAATCCGTCGGGATCATCCCTGGTCCATCATACGAAGGTATGTGGTTCTCGGATAATCAGTCGAAGCCTTTCGCTCATTCAAATTAGCAAGAGGTCCTACCCTATGGAGTGTGTACCTCCCCGGCACCGTGGCAGCTCACCTCCATTTGAGCGTGGCTCCACCGCCAAGCCAGGAGACCCATAGTGTCTTCCGGACGGGTCAGCCCCGAAGGCCTCCCGTTATACTATTGTCCCAAACTTGACAACCCGGACTCGGGGGTAATCCGTACCCTTGTATAGTCATGCGGTGCCTCATGCTAAAGAGAACAAACATCAAGCTAAGCCCCGTGCCCATGTTGGAGTAATGTGGTTGCGCTAAAAGGTTGTTCCGGGCGAGTACATAGAACCATGTGTTGTTTTTCCAAAAACCAAGTTACCGAC
The DNA here is from genome assembly GCF_022539505.1 of Lolium rigidum. Lineage (NCBI taxonomy): Eukaryota > Viridiplantae > Streptophyta > Magnoliopsida > Poales > Poaceae > Lolium > Lolium rigidum. The sequence goes on from NC_061510.1 coordinate 284,785,191, forward strand.
ATAGCCTTTCCACCATAACCACCAAGTTACTTCCTTTCTTAAAACTTTCATTTGGAAATCACACAAGGGCAAGACAATCTCTTCCCAAGGTTTTTCAAAAAGTTTTACAACAAGGTAAAACATTGAGCGTTTTCCCAACCTAAAGTTTTATGTGTGAACTACGGAATCCAATAGCATGATGATTTGCCATCATACCATGAAGGGTGTCAAAATCATACCCATGTTAATTAGATATGGAGATAATCAAGAGTGGAGTAATTTTTTAACCAAGTTTTACTTGAGTTGGGGGGGTATCAATGTGACGGTGAATGGGATCCACATACTTAGGGTAAGTATGTAAAGCACAAAAAGAGAACCCTACATACTTGGGGTCAATTATATAGGAGAAACCAAATAACCAAAACCCAAGGAACACAAAGAAGAAAAAGAGACCAAAGATGAAAAGATTTCAACAAGAATATGGTAATCAAGGGATCAAAGTAAATGGCTTGCCTTGGCTGGCTAGTCCCTGGTCTTCTTCAACACCTTCTCCAAAATCTTCTCCTTCGGCTTCTCCCACGTTCGTATCTAACGTTGCGAAAATAAAAGGGCAACATACAATCAACACATAGCTCAAGATCCAAGTTTTAAAGGAATAAGGTAAAGCATGCAGGGGTATATGTTGTATTAAAGTGAAAACATGATTTGGCCAAATTTATGAGGAAAAAGGGTTGGGGTGGAAATCAAATAACAACAATTTTTAATAGACAATATTTCATGTGACACACCATTTTTATAAATGAACCAGAATTAGTTCTAACAGGTACCCATATTATTTTTCTAAGGTAGACAACATGAAAATAAGAGCATCACAATTGGAATCATAAAAAAATATGAATTCTATGATTTTACGATTTTTGTGGAGTGTATAGAATATATAGAGCATGTTCATTACACTAAAATTCGTATAAAAATCCTAAAAATATTAGGCCAATGGTATGTGAAAGATATTGACAATCTGGTTCTAACGCAGTTGGTTTCATTGGATTTCGAATTGTAGAACTCAAGTTATAAGTAATTTGGTTCACTGGTTTTATATTCAAAAACAGAAAAAGTTTAAACAAATTTTAAACGAAAAAGTGGGCGGGAAAAGGAGCTGGGCCGTGCTGTGAAGGAAACGGGCCGGCCCAGGGAAGTGTCCACGCGGGCAGGGAAGAAAAAGGAAGAAAATAAATAAAAAGGGGAGGAGGGGCCCGTGCGGGGCCACGCATGCATGGGCCGACGTGGCCTACGGGCCATGCATGCGCCCGATCAAGATCGGACGGCCCCGGGCCGTCGTCTCCCTCGGCCACGCATGCGTGCGTGTGTGCGGCAAGAGATGGGCAGGGTTTGGCCGGGGAACTCACCGGCGAGGGCTGGGGTACGGCGGCGAGGTCGAGGCGGCTTGGTGGCGTCGCAGAACGGGGCGGGATCGACCTGGGCGGCGTTCTGCTCCTTCTCCCTGGCTCCCTCCAATGGCGACGGCGTGGCGAGCTGCGGGCAGGGCTCCACGGCGACGGCGTTCCTCGGTGATCCTGGCAAGGAGAGGGAGCAGGGTGAGGCTCAGGGAGGCCAGGGGTAGGATGGAACGGAGGGAAGGCGTGGGCGACGCAGAAGACGAGCCGGCAACCTCCTCGTCACCGAGCGGTGGCCACGGGCGGTGGCGAGGCTTCCGCGAGCTGCAGCCCTGAGCGGCGCCCTGGGCGCCCTCAGGGGTTCGGCGGTGATGTGGGGAGGCGAGTGGAGTGGGTGTGAGGGAGGGGAGTGGTGCGGGTGCCCTTTTATAGGCAGAGGAGGGCAACGGGCGGCGACGGGCGGTGGCGTCGGCCAACGGGGAGGCGAGGGCTGGCGTCACCCGGTGGGACCGTGGTGACGTCGGGAGCATGGCGTCAGCAGCGAGGGATTCGAGGGGCGCGCGGGTTCCCGAGGCGTCGGGGCAGAGGGAACGAGGCGACGAGCGCGTCGGGCGTCTGTGCGCGCGTGCGGGAAGGATTTCCAGGGCGTGCACGTCCCTGGATCGATGGCCTCCTGGTGTGTGGGCTGGTGCACGTTTTTGGGCTCGTGAGGAGAGGCAGGGGAAATCCAGGGAGGGTCCAAGGGAGGTGGGTTGCGGGCCAGATTGATGTGGGCTTGAGTGGTGGTGCATGACACCATGCCCCGGCTATGCACCAAAGAGAAAAGAGAGAGGGGTAGGAGAGGGGGTAGTGTCCCTCTAGGGCTTGGCAAGAACCAGAGATGGCAAAGAAGGGGTGAAAAAGGGAGGGGTCAAGTGTCCATGGCCACCAGAGACAAAAAGAGAGCAAAAGGAGGGAATGAGAGGGAGAGGGGGAAGTGTTCCCCCTTCCTAGGGTTTGCTCCAACAAGAGGGAAAGAAAAGGATGGCAAGATGAGTGAAGAGAAAGGGGGTGGCATGTTGTTGCATGTGCACTCATGCACCCATAGTTTTGATGAGGAGTGCAAAAATTTTCTAAAAAGAGAAATTGAATGTGGGGTGTCTCACTAGTGGTGTCATGAAGAGTTCCCCTCTTTTAATTTTTGAAAATTCTTTTTGGTACTAAGGTTGGTTAGAGTGAGAAGGGGTTTTATCTACACATACAACTAACCATTCTAATAAAAAAAACTATATATTATGCACACTAGGTAGCAAGATATAAAAAGTTTTTGTTGGTCCATGATTTTTAAATCTTAAAAAAAATGTAGGGTATAAAAAGTGGGTTGTGACAGGTTTGCTAACCGAACTGCACCATCATCATCGAGAGGCAGTAGGCTGTGCCGCAATTGCCATATGTTGGCGTCTAGACTTTTTGACGGACTTGGATTTACCAGCCATCAGCCCGCTCCGTCGCAAGCTCTGTGAGGCGTGCGCTCTCTATCAGCACTGGACGAACACCTCGACGTCTGGGCTGCCTATCGCAGCAACACTGTTGCATGGTCTACTAGACCACAGAGAAATTTAGCCTTGTATCTGCGATTCGGCCTCGCAACCTAGTAGGTTTGAATTCAGCTGCAGGTTTCGGAAAAATATTTACAGAGTGGTAAATCTGTTTTTGCGAAAAGAACTCTAGCATTAAGAGAAACATCAAACCGTACAAAGCACCTCAAATAAAAGAAAATTAGAATAAAATCTTTGAGATGTCCTGCGTATTCAACCTTCAGACCGTGTTGACAGCGCGCCGTCACTTCTGCTTCTCCATGAGTTGGCCTGACGTTGTTGGTTGCGGACGGGAAGTCGACAAACGGGTCAAGAAGACCACATTCATCCCAGAGATGAAGAAGAAGAAGGAATAACCGTTGATAAAGCCACTTCACAAACTTCACGACGTCGCCACCGAGCTGGGCCTGAAGCTAGGGAGACATAATTGGATAAGACGTCGCCACCACCACCTGAGCGCCGCCCCACCAGACCTTAACTCTAAAACCAGGAAAACAAAGCCCTCCCGCCGACGGGGGCCGAGATCCACCCTGCCTCCATGGCCCGAAGGCCACAAAAGCGAGGCAGAACGGCGACGCCAACGGCAGGCGGCTGGAAAGCCCTAATCACCTTGTGATCGTCCGTCATGGGTGTACCGGTGTATTAACAGAAATTTTTAGATTACAGAGTGCTAAATTGCTAGCTCATGAGACATGATTTCCCCTCGCAGCTAGGCCAACTATTTCATACATGGGATATAGAACAGTCACTGAATATAAGCACACAGGCTTATCCGGAAATTAAAATTCTTGACAACTTCAGTCTACGTGTTATTTAATTGATTCTGATCATAAAATTAATTAGTAGCTCTGATGCTAGGATATGATGCATCATTATCTTGAAAAGAGAGGGACGAAGATTTGCTGATTACCTCTGCTACTTATTCCAAGAATATGGAACTCTACACAATGCTCTAGAGGCAAAGTGGAGCACATGATGCATGCCCCTGCGACATATATTCAAGGACATAATCATTAATAGCCCGCTGAGTTATCTTTTATCAACAAAAGGCTTTTGATTGATACGACCGTGTTGGGAAAATGGGGTGGTATTTGGTGGTTTGGTCGCATGACGTGCTGCCACTCTCCAACCCTAGTGCCGACCGTAGAGTTTGTCCTGATCACCTTGTTTCGTTGCTTAATCATGGTAGCTAGTTCTTCACTAGCTCCGGACACGTGGGCACGCAACTATATCTAGCCTACCATATGCAACCACGTCTACTTTGCGGGACAGTTTACAAGGTTATCATTAACTCTTGCTTCGTGCTGAAAAAAACCAATAATTGATGCAATCCCGACAAACATTGTTCCTCACACATACATGGAAGATGATGACATGAGGCTAAAAGAAATTGGTAAATCAAACTTGAATATAAGCGGGATCAGGGATATATATTCCATGTGTCGTGTAGAAATTGAACTCGGTCTTTTGCGGGATGTAATCACTATGGGACAAGTCAAGGTGCCACGGTCAAATGATGTGCCGACAGCTTTTTTTGCGGGATGTACAAAAAAAGGCTGTCAACATAGGCTCGGTCAGGCCATCGGCACAGGGGTCTTCGCCGTGACGGCGAGGAGATGCCGTTATATTTTTTTACCCTCTAGCAAGACCAGATTTCTTGTCCCTCCATGCACCCCTCCCATTGGATTGCCTTTTTAAGTTTCAACTCAATGGCAGAAAATGATATAAAATTCAAAAATAAAATCCTTCGAGATGACTATGTGTTATGTCATCTAGTTGCAAGAGAATTTAACAAAAATGAATTTCGATCTTTTTTGCAAAATTCCGTCATGTATCGGTAAAATGGCATTGCATACGACGTCTGACAAATATCAAAATAATCGTGGGAAAAAGTTACATCCGAATTCACCTGGGTTTACCCGGTTGCCATTTTTTAGATTCTCAAAATTTCAAATCGAAATATGAAAGCAAGAAGATTTTAGTTTTTGCCAGAAATTCAGGATTATCTATTTTTATAAAAAATTAAATTAATAACTTCATCTTGCATAAAGATTATTATTACTTAATCATTGATTTAAATATTCTTTAAAATTCAAAATTATAAAGAGTTGAGATATCACGGTGTAAGGGTTAATACGATTGATACAGTAGTATTATCAACAAGGTGTCATTTATTTGTTGGAAGCTCAACTGGAAGGAATGGAGAAGTTAAGCGTGATAGAGTTGGAGTAGTGTGAGGATGGATGACCAATTGAGAAGTTAGATCATTAGTGTAATTTTACTTAAGATTAAGTGTAGTTAGAGTTAAAAATTATCCAGTGAGAGATTAAAAAAATTGAAAAAAAACATTTGAAAAAAATGAAAAAATTTGAGACAGAATTCCCAAATGGCCGTTAGTTCTATGCCGACGGCTAAGTTGTTGTGCTGACGGCCATCCTATGCCGACGGCAAATGGGTCTACGCCGATGCCATATTGTTCTGACGGTGAGGTGCCGACGGTTGGCCTGTGCCGACAGGCTGTCGGCACCTTGACTCATTCCCGTAGTGAATTCTTTTTTGCAATGGAGACAAAGCCCATGCTTGTCCCACAACCCAAGCAAGAACCGCACTGCAGGGACGACGCCTTCAATAAGGCATCGATGAATAGGTGCTACCATCAGACGCCGTGATAAAAGTCGGGGCCAGTTTTCACCAGAAGCCACGCATCACTATCGGGGACTAGATGTCGGATCGCGAAACCCGTCAAACTAGCCACAAGACTAGTCGATCTCCTCATGCGAAAAAGGAGACCACCACTTCCATGGCTTCCTCATGAATCATGATGCACACCCAACTCAGGAAAATGCGTTGGATGCCAACATCGAAGTTGCCCAGATGCAATTCATGGCCCAACCAAGCCACCGAGGCCCCTCGGCCGCCTCCGTTGCCTGAACCACTACTGCAAATGGCCGAAGCGGGCATCGTCGGTGTGCCTCCATGGCGGCCAAGGAGCTCCGCCACCGTCGGCACACTACATGGGCTTTTCCCGGCAACGCCTCCGACGCGGTGGGTGGAGATGCGCCCGACGGAGGGGTGAAGGGAGGCCGGCGGCCGACACCCCGGTGTGGCTTGGGGCACCGCCGCACAGGTGTGGATGGGAAGGGTTAGGTCGGGAGGGTCGGGTCCTATTCTCAGTCAACGGGAATATAACTAAGAAGATATTTGCTGAATTTGTGATTTATACTCCCTAGTTACCCCACACTCTGGGTTAAGTTAAGAAAAACCAATATTCGTAAATGTTGATCAAGTATATGGGAAAATTACTAACATCTACGAGTTCTATTATAATCTTTTGGATGCGAGGCTGGGAGTCTCATATAAATGTTATTTGAATCACCATACACATATTTTCACGTTATATGTAATAGAATACGTGTAGAGTAGATGATTGTAGGAGTAGTGCACGGTACCAAACTTGGTCCGGCCTGGTATGTATATATAGGGGTAAGCTTTACATGGTACAAGTACATGAGTCGGTTTGTCAAACCGTGTCAGACTACAACTAGTCTATGATTAGTATCTACCATAATACATAGTTTATCACCCTCCCTCAATCTCAACCGAACTACAAAGGTTGAGATTGCGCCTACAAGCCTGAAATAACGGTAATGATAGAGGCTTCGTGAATATATCTGCCAACTGATCTTTGGATGATATGAACTTTATTTGAAGCAACTTCTGAGCAACCCGTTCTCGAACAAAATGATAATCCACTTCAATATGTTTTGTCCGAGCATGAAAAACTGGATTAGAAGAAAGGTACATTGCTCCAATGTTATCACACCATAGAATAGGCGGACGACTCGAAGAGACTCCAAGTTCACCAAGAAGTGCTTGTATCCAAATAATTTCAGCAGTAGCATTGGCAATTGCTTTGTATTCAGACTCTGTACTTGAGCGAGAAACTGTAGCTTGTTTTCTAGCACTCCAAGTAACAAGATTACCACCATAAAATATAGCATATCCCCCGGTTGATCGCCGATCATCAGAATTACCTGCCCAGTCCGCATCAGAAAAGGCTGTCAATAGATCAGGAGACGCCTTAGGTCGCCTCAGTGATAAACCATCTGACAATGTCCCCTGAATATAACGAAGTATACGCTTAACAGCAGACCAGTGAGTACACCGAGGAGCATGAAGGTATTGACACACCTTATTAACAGCAAAGGACAAGTCAGGTCGTGTCATGGTGAGATACTGAAGACCACCGACTATACTGCGGTATCTAGTCAATTCTTCAGATGATAGAGGAGTACCATCCGTAGAAGATAGCTTATCTGAGGAAATCATAGGTGTGGAAGCCGGACTGCACTTCAAGAGACCAGCACGTCTGAGCAACTCCAAGGCATACTTACGCTGACTAAGAAGAATGCAACCCTCCCTAATATGAACCTCAATACCAAGAAAATAATTTAACTGTCCAAGGTCCTTGAGAGCAAAGGAACTGCGCAACTGATGAATAAGGCGATCAATAGCAACATTTGTGGAACTAACCACAATAATGTCATCAACATATACCAGGAGGTAAAGGGTAAGATCACGACGTCTCAGTATAAAGAGAGATGTGTCAGCTGTAGAGGCTGTAAAGCCAAGACCACACAGTACAGAACTCAACCGAGCATGCCATGCACGAGGAGCTTGTTTCAGCCCATAAAGCGCTTTATCAAGACGACACAAGTAACCAGGTTGACTTGTATCCTCAAAACCAGGAGGTTGGCGCATAAAAACTTCCTCCTCGAGAACTCCATGTAAGAATGCATTTTGTATATCAAGTTGTCGAAGATGCCAACCATGAGTAAGAGCCATAGAGAGCAACAGACGAATAGTAGTAGGCTTGACGACAGGACTGAATGTATCTTCATAATCAAGACCATATCGCTGTTTAAACCCTTTGGCAACAAGACGAGCCTTATACCTCTCAATAGAACCATCAGACTTTTGCTTGATTTTGAAGACCCATTTAGAGTCAATAATATTCACCCCCGGGACTGGGGGAACCAAGTGCCACGTCTTGTTGTTTTGAAGAGCCGAGAACTCAGTCTCCATAGCATCACGCCAGTGTGGACAAGCCATAGCCTCTCGATGATCACGAGGTTCAGTCAGAGTGAGATCAGCTGTATGTGCCTGACGAATAGCTTGCCATGCAATAGTACCGTCAGTACGCTGCTTTGGATTTCGAATACCATGCTGTAGTCGAGTAACAACCCCAGTCGGAGCAGGTGCAGGTTCAGGAGATGATAACGAGCTAGATTGCACAGGCTTATTCAAAGAATCGAGCTCCAGCTCAGCTGTACCAGGAGTAGCCTCGCTGTGAAACAGTGTGACCGGCCCAGTCGAGGCATCGTGCGAGGAAGCGCTGAGGGAGCCAGCGCGAGATGGGTTGGCGCGGACGGGAGTAAAGAAATCATCCGCCGCGGCCTGTACTGCATGGGGGTGTAGCAGCGCGTGAGCGCGATCGTTTTCCTGGCACCGATCAGTTTGCTGGTCGTTGTTCTGGCACTGATTAACGTCCTGACACTGGGAATCATTATGGCCAGCATCCATGCAATCATCTAGGAGTTCCAACCGTGCGCCTTGGCCATATCCTGCACCATGGTTAGCTAAGAGCGAAGGGGTATAGGCAACATCATCAAATTGGTCAGAATTAAGGAGTAGCGTGGAGGATGTAGGTGGAGTATAGGTGGATGGTAGTTGTGAAAACGGAAACACGTTCTCGTCAAAAACGACATCACGAGAGATATACACTCGATTTGTAGGAACATGTAAACATTTGTAGCCTTTATGGAGAGCGCTATAGCCAAGAAAAACACACTTTTTGGATCGAAACTCAAGTTTGCGATTGTTGTATGGTCGAAGGTGTGGCCAACAAGCGCAGCCAAACACTTTTAGAAAAGTATAATCAGGAACTTCTCCTAGTAAGCGTTCTAGTGGAGTTTGCATGGATATGACACGACTGGGAAGTCTATTAATGAGGAAACACGCAGTCGAGAAAGCGTCACTCCAGAAACGATATGGAACTGAAGCATGCGCAAGAAGTGTGAGACCAGTTTCAACGATGTGACGATGTTTTCGTTCAGCAGTACCATTTTGTTGATGTGTATGGGGGCAAGAAACACGATGAGAAACTCCAATATCAATGAAGAATTTGTGTAACCTATGATACTCACCACCCCAATCAGTTTGAACATGTAGTATCTTTTTATTGAGAAGACGTTCAACATGTTGTTGAAATTGAAGAAATATCTGGAAAACATCTGACTTATGTTTAAGAAGATATAACCATGTAAAACGACTATAAGCATCGATAAAACTAACATAATACCGATGACCACTAGTAGAAGTTTGGGCAGGACCCCATACATCGGAATATATGATCTCAAGTGGTGATGTAGTAACACGACTAGAAAGAGAAAATGGCAACTGGTGACTTTCGCCTTGCTGGCAAGCATCACAAATTACATCTTTATTAACTGACTCTGATGGAAGTTCATAACGATGCAGAATATGCTGGACTATCTGAGTAGCTGGATGACCTAAGCGCGAGTGCCACCTTGAACGGGACACCTTGGTACTGCTGAAAACATGCTTGAAGGAAGACGAGACATCAAGATTATAGAGACCTCCACGGCATCCCCCTCTAAGCAGAATTTCCCTCGTAACCCGATCCTTGACAAAGAAATACCAAGGGTGAAATTCAAAGAAAACATTATTATCACGAGAGAATTTGTTAACGGACAAGAGATTGCGAGTAACGGAAGGTACGTGGAGAACATCTTTTAAGTGTAAGGGATGTGATGGTGTACGAAGAATAGACTGACCAATATGAGTAATGCGCATACCTGCTCCATTAGCTGTATGGACATGATCCTTGCCTTGATATTGCTCCTTCATATGGAGCTTGTCAAGCTCATTAGTGAGGTGATCTGTGGCGCCGGTGTCAGCATACCAACTGGGATCAACGGGGTAGGATGGTGTAGACCCGTGAGTAGTCACAGAAAATGCAGCAATTTGCTTGTCCATGTACCGGCCATCATTGCCCGCCCCAAGAAAATTGCGCTGAAAACGCTTAAAACAGCAGGACGCAACATGGCCTACTTTGGAGCAGATTTGACAAGTCGGGCGTGTGCCACCACCGCCACCTTGATAACCAGAACTACCGCCATGAGGAGCCCGGTCACTGGGACGACCATTGGGCGAGGGCGATGGTGTGTAGGAGGGCTTGAAGGACATCTTCCCTTGCTGGCGCGGGTCAGGACGGTAAGAAGGCTGGTAAGGTGTTTTGCCACCACCTCCTGATCGAGCACTGTAATGTGCACTCATGTTTACATCAGCACTAATTTCAGCTTTTCTTCCTTCCATGCGTTGCTCAGTATTCAACATCTGTGCATAGATGTCACGCACAGGCATGGGATCTGTGAGTGCACGGGCTGATACAATCTGGACAAGTGCATCGTAATCCTCATCAAGACCATTCATCAAGTATCCAGTGAGTTCCGCCGGCCTAAGCGGTTCGCCGATGGATGTCAGCGTGTCCGACATGGACTTCACCTTGTTGAAATAGGTAGTCACCGAGGAGTCCAATTTCTTCACCTTATTGAGGGCACCTCGGATTTGCATGGCGCGTGCCGTCGACTGCGACGCATAGCTCGACGCAAGAGTAGACCAGGCTTCATGGGAAGTAGATGCAAAGAGGATGATCCCCTGCACTGATTCGGTAGAGGTGGACATGATGGCTGAGAGTATTGCCGCATCTTGCTGGTGCCACGCGGTAAACTCAGGATTGTAGATCATGGGAGGAGCATTGGCGTCGCTGGCCAGCGCAGGGTTCGCGACAGTCTCAGACGGACACGGGAAAGTGCCATCGATGAAACCGGTGAGAAGATGGCTGCGAAGCACAGGGTAGACTTGAGCCTTCCAGAAAAGATAGTTGTCCGGAGTAAGCCGGGTGGTGATCATCGGAGCAAAATTGAAGGGCCCCGACGATGTAGGCGATGACGAAGACGAACCAGCGCTGAAGTTCAACGAGGGGTTTGAGAGCCTTGAGGAGCTTGACTTGGACCCAACTGATTCAGCGGAGAGTGCCGGAGAGGACACCATGACTGCAGCGGAGAAGGGTAGCGCCGATCGTGGAAGTCGACGGCGTTGCGATCGTGGAGGAGCGACGAAGATCCGATCTAGGTTTGTAAAACCGTCGGCTCTGATACCATAATAGAATACGTGTAGAGTAGATGATTGTAGGAGTAGTGCACGGTACCAAACTTGGTCCGGCCTGGTATGTATATATAGGGGTAAGCTTTACATGGTACAAGTACATGAGTCGGTTTGTCAAACCGTGTCAGACTACAACTAGTCTATGATTAGTATCTACCATAATACATAGTTTATCAATATGCATTTGGTAGTATAGATTTTGATATTTTTTCTATATACTTGGTCAAACTTTATAATGTCTGAATGATATTAAACCCAAAATGCAGGGTAAATAATACTCCTTTGTTCTATGAAACACGTATTAACTCAGTGTTTAGATACATATAATCCATATTTAGACAAACGTAGGACATATTTCATAGAACCGAGGAAGTAGATAGATGAATTATGAAGGGAACATTGTAATGAGAGGTGCATTATTTTCCACCCAAACTCACTGTGGTAAACGGAGGGAACTGTGTAATTATACAAAATATCACATTTGAGAGTGTCAGCTTTCAGGTTAACCACAATATTTTATAAATACTACAAAGCTCCATTGGTCCAATAGTCCATCATTCCAAATTATATCATTGACGTGGATGCTTCCGCCCAGTTCTTCCGCATCCAGGCATCCAAGCAGCAGCGGCGGAACCACATCACCTCGCTGCGCAATATGGCGATCGCGCTGCGTCCGAGCAGGTTGATAAGGAGGACCTGGCCGCGGAGTTCTTCCAGGACCTGCTGGGCCGGCCCTAGTCGGGCCCATGACCTCTCCCTGGACACTATGGGCTTGGCCCCCGTGGATCTTTCGGAGTTGGAGACCCTCTTCTCTGAGGTCGAGGTCTAGGCCGCTGTCAAGTCCATGCCAGCAAATAAATCGCCGGAGCCCGGCCGCCTCTCGTGGGAGTTCTTCCGTGCATGTTGGGCAACCGTCAAGGAGGATGTCCTCGCTGCTATGACGGTTGTGTCCCTTGGAAGAGATCAGGGCCTCGGGCGGCTGAACTCCGCGTTTATCACATTGATCCCCAAGCGGGAGGGTGCTGCGGACCTCAAGGACTTCTGCCCGATCAGCCTTGTCCACAACTTTGCTAAACTCATCGCCAAGATCATGGCTCTACAGCTTGCGTCCAGGATGGCGGAGCTTGTCGGCTGCAACCAGAGCACCTTTATCCGCGGTAGATGCATCTAGGACAACTGCATCTTGGTGCACCAATCCGCGAGGCTGCTCCACCGGAGGAAGGTGTCTGCCCTGCTCCTCAAGCTGGACATGGCCTGCGCTTTCGACAGCGTCTCCTGGTCCTTCGTCCTCAGCATTCTGCAGCAGCGGGGCTTTGGCCCCAAGTGGATCCGGTGGCTCCTCATACTTTTACGAACGGCATCAACGCATGTCCTCGTTAACGGATGCGCGAGTTCGGCCTTTCTTCATGGGAGAGGGTTACGGCAGGGAGACCCCCTCTCCCCCTAGTATTTCTCCTCGTCATGGACGTGCTTGACGCCATGTTCCGAGTGGCTGAGCAGGCTTCCGTGCTGGTCGACCTCGGGGCAAATGGGTTGAAGCACCGCGTCTCCCTCTATGCGGATGATATTTTGGTGTTCGCTAGGCCGGACCGGCAGGAACTCCTAGCGGCCAAGGAGATCCTCCACTGCTCTGGGGAAGATTCAAGCTTAGCAGTCAACTTTTTGAAAAACTCGGCGGCCCTGATCAGATCAACGACACCAGGTTGGCAGTGGCACCGTTGTTGGCTTGCCTATTCAGTGACCTACCCATGCCGTATTTGGGGCTCCCGTTGTCTTTGTGCAAGGCGAGCAAGGAGGACTTGCAGCTTGTCCTCGACAAGCTGGCCAACAAGCTCGCCTTCTGGAAGGCTCGCCTCATGTCCAGGGATGGGCTGGTGGCTTATGTCAGGGCTGTCATGGCTGCTTCGGTTAAGTACCAGCTCATGGCGCTGGATGTGGATTTGTGGTTCCTGCAAGCGGTGTATAAGCTTCGCAGCGTGTTCTTGTGGGTGGGTAAGAACAAGGCCAACGGAGGCAACTGTCTGGTGGCTTGGGACGCGTTGTGCGCTCCAAAATGTCTGGGTGGGCTTCGGCTCCCCAACCTTCGTTGGATGCATGTCGCTCTGTGCGCCCGCTGGATTTGGTTGCAGCGCACTGACCGCACGAGGGCTTGGTCGGGTCTTCAGTTCGCTGTTAACAAGGACGCTTCGGCACTGTTCAACGCCTCTTTGGACATCAAGGTCGGATCAGGCGCTCGTCGTCTCTTCTGGGAGGACCCGTGGCTTAACGGCCGCTCGGTTGCAGCGGTGGCTCCCGCCGTGCTCAATCTTTTCCAACCCGGCATCATCAAGAGGCGCTCAGTTAGAGACGGGGTCCTGCTTAACGCCTGGGCCCTAGATATCTCCGGCGAGCTAATGGTGGATGCTACCTGCAGTACCTCAAGCTTTGGAGCGCGGTTGTTGCTGTGCACCTTGCGGGCGGCGACGATGAGTTTGTCTGGAAGTGGACGGCGGACGGTGTTCTCACCTCTAGGTCTGCGTACCATGCCTTCTTCCATGGCACCACTGCGCTTCCCGGCAATGTCCATGTGTGGAACTCCTTTGCCCCCTTCAAGTTCAGGTTCCATGCGTGGTTGTCCTTGCGCGGCCGGTGTTGGAGAACCAGCCGCCGGCTAAGACCCAGCCTGCTGTCACATGTGCTCTGCCCATTATGCGATGCAACCGATGAGACAGCGGATCACCACTCGCTGCAATTCCCATTTGCTCGCTCGATCTGGGTAGGGTTCGGCTGGCGAGCGGGGCTAGACCTTTCCCCACCGAACGTGGACAACCACTTACCTATCTAGTGGCCTGGCGTGCTGGATCACCTCCCTCGGAAGGACGCCAAAGTTGTTAACTCTACGGTCATGCTTGTTCTTAGGGCTCTCTGGGTCGAGCGGAACACTAGGGTTTTCGAGGAGGATGCCTCCACTGCCGGGGTAGTGCTAGACAGGGATATGGAGGAATGGAACCTCTGGCTTTCATGTAGGTGTGGGTTTTTGAGAGGTGTACATTAGGTTTTGGCCACCGGTGTGGTCTAGTCATGGTGGTGTTGGCGCCTTCGGGTGTGTAAAGTTTGCTTCCTCCTAAGCTTAACAAAGTGACGCGCGGATCTCCCGCGAGTTCTCAAAGAAAAAAAAAGACAATTGATTGAATTTTTGCCGTGAATTTGACAGAGGTGTGGCACACGCACATCATAGTAGTCAACCCAGGGTAGATAGGGAGAGACTATTTGGTTGTTCAAATATATTGCCAGCCTTCTTCATCAGTTCGTACACTTAGGTGGGCAAGTTGGCAGTCGACTTCTAAACTATCAGATTGCATGCATTGTGATTTGTCTTAGCATGAGTTGTAATTCAACAACAACAAAATGCTGACCGTTGAATTGCCTCATGATTTCGGCTAGTCACGAGTTGCAACTGCTCGAACCGTTAGATTGCTTCATGAATTATACTCATGAGCTGCAAGATCGATTGCAACGGAGATTCAAGATAACATCACCTGACTGAGAATTAATTCTCAGTCGACAGAGAATTAGTCACACCGTTGAATTTGAAATTTCTTATGGGCCATGAAATCTTTTGTTATTTCCATTTTTGGATTGAATTGCACATTCCTCCATCCTGCACATTTTCATTTCATTATTTTTGGGATCCTGCAAAAGAAACTCCAAAGGAAGGAAATAACTCCACACATTGCCAAATTTTGGACTGCTGAGAGACCAAAGGCTGGATTGCCACGGACAGTCACCGAAGCAAAATCTATAGATTGTTTCCAGAGTGCTCACGGACTCACACGGTCATGGTCGGCAACAGTCTATTGTTTCCCAATAACTTTCTCTACCTCCATTCGCAAAAAAAAAAAAAAAAAAAACTTTCTCTACCTCCTTTTTGCATTTCTTCTATTTTCCTGCTAAGTGCAATGGGTCGTACGTCCTATAAACTTTCATGCCCTAGCTTGTAGTTTTGTTTTCTTCAGAGAACTCAAACTGTGGTTTACTCGAACGAGCTGTATGCAATGATGTGCCCCAGATAGGCACAATGCACAGGTAAAAGTAAGAGCCCACCATTAATTTGGGCTCATCTTTATCCTATTTAATGCAACTATAGACAACGGATATGTGCAACTCTTTAAGCCTTACAGTCTTGGTCAAATGCTGTTTGATTGGAGCCTCTCTATTGTATCATCTTTTCGCTGATTATTACAGGCGTAAACAAAGTGCTTTCGTGGGTGTAGCTGGCCTCTAGTGTGCATGCCACTTGATCAATTCGGTAGAACATGCCAATAATCAAAACAACTATGAGTTTTTAGCTATAACAATAATGATCTAGTTTTGTCGCTACACTAATACAGAGTAGTATTTATTAATTTTGTTGTTTTCAGCGTACTCCTTTAGTTCTAAATAAAGATTGTAGGGCATCTATTCCACAGAGGTCGAGGGTTTCAGCCTTCTTTTCAAAAGAAAAAAAATCTTAATATTTTAGTCATTTGATTTTCCCACAGATTTACAAATTCCCATATTTTGTTTCATAAGGTTACCAAGAGTATTTCCCGTTTTTCTTGTTTTTAATTTTTATTTTCTATTTTTTTTCAAACTTCTCTAAACGTCTTCGTGTTTTCTTTTAATGGTTCACCGGTTTCTCCGATTTTCTGACTATTTTTTATAATTTTTCATCATTGATTGCTAATTGGGTTGCGGCGACCGTCTGCCAAAACTGTACCACTGCACCAAGGCCTCCTTGTGGCCGTCTTTTGGATTGAACTTTAAATTATTTCGAGAGTGGATGAGGGACAATGTTTGCTTGATTGAGGAGTGTAAGCACTAAATCTCAAAATGTGCTGGTAGTTGATGGACAGAATAACACAATATATTTGAAGATCGCATTGTAGCATAAAAAAATTAGTATTTTTTTATTCCCAACAATTGTTAGCGTTAATTTGGAGAACTTCAAGGGGGATGCAGATCAACTAGTGAGTGGTGGTAATCATATGATTCATATGTTAGGCACTCAAACATACTTTGGTTAACATGACGGCATTATCATCTTCTAAAGCAGTTTTTGGCTTGCCCATCATGGATTTGGTCAGATCAAGAGAGTAGAGGCAGGAAGCAAGCATCTAAATCTGGGGAACAGAGCTAACAAGGACAATCATAAGCTATCGGAATAAGCTTCTACAGTTAGACAAATAACAAGCCAGGGTGATGGAACTGAACATTGACAAGAAGGTGCCTGTGTGTTTGGTATTGAGAATATTCCAAGGCATGATTGTGTCTTCATGCTAGGTTAATCATGCTTTTCCAGTGCTTGTTTCTATTTCTCTAGACACATACAATTAACTGACCACGTCCATTTATTTTACCATTTGATTATTGTGCAGTTTTTTTTAATTTTACGATCATGGCAGGCAGGAATATTTTTCATCAACGTCCATTGATGTTTTTAGTAGGTTCCTTGCTTAGTAGGGGGTTGCGAAGGACGGAAATAATTTGAGGTATGGCGAACTCTAAAAAAATGATGCAAATAACAAAATAGTCTGGAGGCACTAATGATATATATGAGTCAAACACAATCACCTATACAATAAAAATAGAAAAACATATGATTATAAGTAGAACCTACAAACCTTCCAATAATGTAAGTTCAACGGCAAAGCTTTACCTTTCTAAAAAATCTTTTGTAATTTTATGAATCAAGACTTCTAAATATCTCTCGGTCGGTTTGCAACTCAGTCTTGATGATATTTGTCGCCGATTAATCGCTTTTAGTTGTTGTCTTCGCCACTGTTAAAAGCAAAGACATCTCAATGAGGTGATAATATCGTTGGAGAAACATGATGTGCCTTTCAAACATCAAGATATCTTTAAGTCTCCAATTCTCCGCGCACAAATAATGAATAGTTCAAAGTTATCTTTTATGTAGTAAGAGATATGATAAATATATGTAAGAGAAACAATCTTATTCACATTGAACCTAAAAAATTAGTCTTGTTTTTGGTATGTAGGCTTTGTTTTTGGTTTGAACTTTGAAGTCAAATTTGTGTAGTGTTAACTAAAATAAGCATAACTTTCTCATACGGAATTCGTTTTCGACGTATGACCACTCAAACTGTTCAAAAGAAACATGTGCATCTCATTGTATTCACCAAAAATCAAGGTAGCGCACCTTCCATACCTTGACCTAAGGGGATCTTCGCCCCATGTCATCTCTCTGACATTGTCATACAAGATAAAAATTTATATATGCTAGCTTGCGTAAAGTGGAAAAATATATAGAATACTTAGGTAGTATGGTTGAATTTTTTCAAGAATAATAAATGATGGCCATAAGGCTTAGAAAGGTATTCATGTGCCAACTTGAGTCAACTCAGACATGTGGTACATATAATCGAATAAGGTACTAAATAATCGACAACAACAAACATGGCCATAAAATACATATTTCATACACACACACACGCACACAAACACACACAAACAAATGATTGTTGACACTAAGATAAAAATAAATGCATTATAACTCATGAACTTGATTGGCATCCATGCAACTAGAAAAAACCGATGATGTGTAAATCATTTTAATACATCCATTTCCTTCCTAAACAAGGCAAGAATCAACTCAATCGATCGCCAGTCCCCGTCGAACACGTGGTAGAAGGAATGGAAATTAATATAAGGATGATTTAATGCAATCTCGAGTTGTGTTTTATTTTTTATAGTGCTAGCAATCCTCTGGAGGATATTTTCGTCCGACCCTCCTAGTCCATAGCGTGACACATATTTAATTTCTGCCAAAATCCAGAATTTCTTCATCGCAGCAAAAAAATGCCCGCTTTTTCTTCATTGAAGCAAAAAAAATGGTTCACCTAGAAATAAAATAGAATAGACCAGTCGAACGCAGACCTCGCCGGAGACCCCGCAGGTGAACCGCTGGAGTCCTGGTAGCAAAAAAATTGTGCTATTGAAACTAAACTGACCTCACTGGATACCTTGTAGCAACAATTTTATACTAAAGTAGCAGAACATCAGAACACTTGCAGCAAAAAGCTCATACTATCATAACAATGTCAACTACTCCTTGTCGGCGCACTGCCGGCAGCATCCCAACTCCGGCTAGTAGCATCGTCACTTGCTTCTTGCAGCACTGCCACTGATAGTTCACAGCACCGTTGGTGATTATTTGTAGCATCGACGCTGACACTTTGCAACACTACACCTCAACAGTTACAACTTCCTCCTGCTCTATCGTCCTTGCATGGAAGCACCGCCTTTATCCATTCGCAGCTATGCGGCCGACGCATCGCAACACCATAGACCAGCGTATACAGGTCCCGCTTGCCTTGCATCACCGGCTTGTGTCTTCTTCCTCAACCACGATGGAGACATGCCGCAATAGAGGTGGAGACCTCATCGGAAACTCCGCCAGTGCATGCCCACGATGGCCAAGTTGCCTTAATTGATGCATGCCATGAGGCAGCATCCACGGCGTTGTAGAAGTGGTTGACGGAGGATGCGCCGCGCAGGATGGAGCCATGGAGTAATGCAGCCATCACGAGGGAAGGGCGCGATGGTGCACTTAGTTGAGACTTGCCCATCGAGGGAGAAAGAGTCGACGACGCCATCCGTTAACGCCAACTTTCACGAGGGACAGAGTCGGTGGCACACTCAGTCGAGAATGGCCGTCGAAGGAGGAGGCGGCGGTGCGATCCATCGATGATGGCCGTCACGGGAGACGGAGGCGGCGGCGCGCACCATTGAGAGGTTGGCCAAAACTGTACCACTGCACCAAGGCCTCCTTGTGGCCGTCTTTTGGATTGAACTTTAAATTATTTCGAGAGTGGATGAGGGACAATGTTTGCTTGATTGAGGAGTGTAAGCACTAAATCTCAAAATGTGCTGGTAGTTGATGGACAGAATAACACAATATATTTGAAGATCGCATTGTAGCATTAAAAAATTAGTATTTTTTTTATTCCCAACAATTGTTAGCGTTAATTTGGAGAACTTCAAGGGGGATGCAGATCAACTAGTGAGTGGTGGTAATCATATGATTCATATGTTAGGCACTCAAACATACTTTGGTTAACATGACGGCATTATCATCTTCTAAAGCAGTTTTTGGCTTGCCCATCATGGATTTGGTCAGATCAAGAGAGTAGAGGCAGGAAGCAAGCATCTAAATCTGGGGAACAGAGCTAACAAGGACAATCATAAGCTATCGGAATAAGCTTCTACAGTTAGACAAATAACAAGCCAGGGTGATGGAACTGAACATTGACAAGAAGGTGCCTGTGTGTTTGGTATTGAGAATATTCCAAGGCATGATTGTGTCTTCATGCTAGGTTAATCATGCTTTTCCAGTGCTTGTTTCTATTTCTCTAGACACATACAATTAACTGACCACGTCCATTTATTTTACCATTTGATTATTGTGCAGTTTTTTTTTTAATTTTACGATCATGGCAGGCAGGAATATTTTTCATCAACGTCCATTGATGTTTTTAGTAGGTTCCTTGCTTAGTAGGGGGTTGCGAAGGACGGAAATAATTTGAGGTATGGCGAACTCTAAAAAAATGATGCAAATAACAAAATAGTCTGGAGGCGCCCCAAACAAAGGAAAGCCGATGATGAAACATCGGCTGGCACAAACATGGTGCTCGTTCGTCCGGCGAGGTGTGGAGCTCCACGATCACACGATGCACCCGAGGCGGACAACAGCAAGCGCACCAACGTGATAAAGTCAGAGATTGGGCTGGTTCTATCCACCGGCCTGGATGAGTAGCAAGACTACGTCAATTTGCAAACATGGCAAGGCTGATCCTTGCGATCGGCCCCCTACTGAGCAAGCAACGTGGAGGCCGATTCCAGCAATCGGCCAAAATTATCCTCACCAACAGGGGCTACCTAAAGAGCCGATACCATCAATTCTTGACAGAATCGGCTCGGGGGGCACCTAGACGGGTGAAACATGAGGGTATGAGGTGACACTATCATATATGGGGGCCGACACACAAATCGGCCTAGAAAATTCAAAAAATTTTGAGCACAGCCGATGCAGCAGACATCGACTTAAGGATATGAAAGCCGATGCGGGGCCATCGACTCAAGAGGAATAACTGTTACGATCAGAGGGTCCGTGGAGCACGAAGGGAGATTCTCTTCAAGAAAAATGCCAAGAGCAGCCTGGACGTGCAGATCAGGTCAAGGATGGATTGCATTAGATCCGCCAAAGGAAAGGAGCCGATTTGACTAGCGAGGCGCTAGAAGCGGATTGAAGAAGCTCGGGGGGCAGCTCACCTCGAAGGCTCTCTGCTCGGGGAAGCCGATTTATGTGCAAATCGGCTGGCTCTGCATGATCAAGCCCAGGCACATTCAGCTAATTTGCGCATCCTCGTCTCTGTGTTGCCTTGACCGAGACTCGGGGGGCAACAGGCCTGGTCGATGCTCTATTGAGGGGCCGATTGGGGTACCATCGGCTAATCTTTCGTCGCAACCTTCTTCGCAAGATGATGAGCGCTCGCTGAGGAGGATCGCTGAAACCGGTGGGGGAATTTTAAGGGCTCTCCTGGAAATCCCACAGTATCTTCCGGAAAGAGGATCATCAGTTGAAGAAGGGAAGAGCGAGTTTCAAGGGGTCGATACGATGCTATCGGCTCATTACGCATTGGCAAAGGGGACGAATCGGCAAGGTTAGTGGAAGAGGAAATCGGCAAATCAAATTGGGGGAAAAGTTCTTCATTAATAACAGAGATTTCTTACATAGTAGAGCTGATTGCCCTCAAAAGGGGGTACATTGCCCCGCCTACTTCTACGGATCCTATGCTAAGGGCCCTATCTACGGGCCATTGCTGCCCTCGTCGTCGCCGTCGTCGCCGCTGTCGGCGCTGCTCCCGGCCGGCTCGTCGTCGCTGCTCCAGCGGCCGCCAGCAGGACCTTCATTGTCCTCATCCTCCTCGTCGTCGTCGTCGTCGCTGTCAAAATCACTCAGATTTCCCGGCCAGGGGCAATGGCGCTTGGCCGGCGGCTCGTCGGGGAGCCGTCGTCGTCGTCGTCCTCCTCTTCCTCCTCCTTCACCTCCTCGGAGGTGGCCCCATCCCGGGGAAGTGATCATCATCGCTGTCTTCCACCGCTTCCTTATCGGCAAGGAAGCGGAGATCGCTCTCCCCGTCGGTCGGGGACTCGTCGTCCTCTGACCAGATGGAGAAATCATGGCTGGGCTCATTCCCGGCCTCGATGGCGCGGCGGGTGTTGGCCGCGTGGGCCTCCGCTGGGTTCCACTCCGGCGTCGGCTCGCGGGAAGAAGAGGACTCGGTGGAAAAGCCCGATGAGGCGGTGGAAGAAGAGGACATGGTGGCGCAGGAGGGTTTTTTGGGTGCTAATGCGAAGGAGATGCAGAGGAGAACTGTTTGGGGCGGTTAAATAAAAGAGGGCATGGTAGAAATTCAATGCCACAGCAGTTTCCGAGGAGGTGGTGCCAAAACCGTCAAATCGTGCAGAGAAGTTGAGGAGGCAAGTTATCATGATGAAAAACTCTGCGACGGTTCTGCTCTGCCACGACATGACCCGACGAAGGAAAGGCGTAATGATTTTGGAAATGTCATTTCCAAAACCAGGGGGGCATGTGTTATCACCAGAATTTGACCGAGTCAGAGGTGGGCCGCGATCAAGATGGACGTGAAGATTATACATGGAAGAAAATACGTGAATCGGCCTTGTGTACCAAGTTGGGCTAAACTGCCCATGTATCTGTAACATATTAGATCGCATCTTAGTTTAGAAGTTAGAGTTTTACCCGTGCACGGTTTGGTGCACGCCCACATTAGAAAGTCCCCTGGACTATAAATATGTATCTAGGGTTTATGAAATAAACAACAACCAACGTTCAACACAAACCAATCTCGGCGCATCGCCAACCCCTTCGTCTCAAGGGTTTCTCCGGTAAGCACCATGCTTCCTAGATCGCATGGCAGCACGAGCCTGCCCACGTTGTTCATGCGTTGCTCGTACTGAAGCCTTTTTGATGGCGAGCAACGTAGTTATCGTAGATGTGTTAGGGTTAGCATTGTTCTTAGTATCATATGCTGTCGTAGTGCAACCCTTGCGCATCTAGCCGTCCTTGTGCCTCATCATGGGTGCAGGGGCGGCACCCCGCTTGATCGTTATTTAGTAGATCTGATCCGTTACGATTGCTCCTTGATTTATCAGGGATTAGTTTAATATCTGCAATAGTTAGGCCTTACAAAGGGTTGGAGGATCCAGCGGCGTGTGGGGTGTAGTTTGCTGGCCCTAGACAGGATGTTCCGAGGATCAACCTCGTGTTGGTTTTTAGGCCTTGTCTAGGGCTGTCTTACGGTCACCGTGCGCGAGCGCGAGGCCCAATCGTGAGTAGGATGATCCGATTATGCGGTGAAAACCCTAGATCGTCGTGGATCTCATATGCTTTATCTTGATCAAGCAGGACCACCATATATTCGGCCACCTTGGACGAATCATGGGTGGATCGGCTCCATGAGCCGATTCACAGGATAACCTGAGAGCCGATTGAGGCTCGTATTTAACGTGTACGTGTGTGCCCTGCAGCAAACTAAGCGAGGCATCATCCACACCTTCCTGACCAGGTATAGGTCAGGTGGCACGCCCTTGCAGTTTGCATCGGCGCGCGACCGGGGAGGCTTTGCGGGCCGTCGCTCCGAGGGACCGGGGCCAGCCGCAGCCCTAAGTTGTTCCCGGCTCTACGGTGTTGGCCGATCCATCGCCCGCCGGTGGGTTTCGACGCCAACACATTCCGGCACGCCCGGTGGGACGATCT
>NC_061510.1:284808314-284883877 GCF_022539505.1 Lolium rigidum
GATGGACGTGAAGATTATACATGGAAGAAAATACGTGAATCGGCCTTGTGTACCAAGTTGGGCTAAACTGCCCATGTATCTGTAACATATTAGATCGCATCTTAGTTTAGAAGTTAGAGTTTTACCCGTGCACGGTTTGGTGCACGCCCACATTAGAAAGTCCCCTGGACTATAAATATGTATCTAGGGTTTATGAAATAAACAACAACCAACGTTCAACACAAACCAATCTCGGCGCATCGCCAACCCCTTCGTCTCAAGGGTTTCTCCGGTAGCACCATGCTGCCTAGATCGCATCTTGCGATCTAGGCAGCACGAGCCCGCCCACGTTGTTCATGCGTTGCTCGTATCGAAGCCTTTTTGATGGCGAGCAACGTAGTTATCGTAGATGTGTTAGGGTTAGCATTGTTCTTAGTATCATATGCCGTCGTAGTGCAACCCTTGCGCATCTAGCCGTCCTTGTGCCTCATCATGGGTGCAGGGGCGGCACCCCGCTTGATCGTTATTTAGTAGATCTGATCCGTTACGATTGCTCCTTGATTTATCGTGGATTAGTTTAATATCTGCAATAGTTAGGCCTTACAAAGGGTTGGAGGATCCAGCGGCGTGTAGGGTGTAGTTTGCTGGCCCTAGACAGGATGTTCCGAGGATCAACCTCGTGTTGGTTTTTAGGCCTTGTCTAGGGCTGTCTTACGGTCACCGTGCGCGAGCGCGAGGCCCAATCGTGAGTAGGATGATCCGATTATGCGGTGAAAACCCTAGATCGTCGTGGATCTCATATGCTTTATCTTGATCAGCAGGACCACCATATATTCGGCCACCTTGGACGAATCATGGGTGGATCGGCTCCATGAGCCGATTCACAGGATAACCCGAGAGCCGATCGAGGCTCGTATTTAACGTGTACGTGTGTGCCCCTGCAGAAACTAAGCGAGGCATCATCCACACCTTCCCGACCGGTATAGGTCGGTGGCACGCCCTTGCAGTTTGCATCGGCGCGCGACCGAGGAGGCTTTGCGGGCCGTCGCTCTGAGGGACTGGGGCCAGCCGCAGCCCTAAGTTGTTCCCGGCTCTACGGTGTTGGCCAGTCACTGCCCGCCGGTGGGTTTCTGACGCCAACACATTCTGGCACGCCCGGTGGGACAATCTTCAACATCCACGACATCCACTACGTCGCCATCTACATCCGAGATGGTGGAAGAGACTCCGGTCACCTACGAGGACCTCACTGGCGAGCTCAAGAAGAAGTATGACGAGGCCAAGGTCCTCCTCGAAGCCGACCTCATCGGCTCTTTCCACAGGACCCGCTCCCATGGCATCAGATGGAAGGGGTTCTCACCTGAAGGCGCCCTTGATGGAGTGGATCTATCCACCCCGTCAGAAGAACGCACCGAGTCGCCGCGTCGGGAGGTCAACTTCATGGTGGCTCATTCGCCGCACCGCCACTCGAGAGCCTCGGTGAACACGTTGGAGCGCGTCGCTCTTCGCGTGATCCAGGAAATCATGAGCCATCGGTACTCTCCGTCGGGACCAGCTATCGGGACGCATCAAGGAGAGTTGCCACTCCAGTCCCGTCCGCCGCTGCCACATGCGTTGGCAGCACCAGCTGAAGTGCCGGCTACACCGGCATTCGTCGTCTACAAGATCGGTGGTGACCCTAGTGACTACCAGTTCTTGGGTGAGGCGCCCAAGGAGATCCCGCACGGATACGCATGTGCATACGTGCCAGACTGCAGCGCCTGGGCACCCTCGAACCAGGTTGCAACAGCGGGGACTTCTGGAACAACAGGAGGAACGTCAGAAACGGGGCTCGAGAAGCAGACGTGGCTAGCTAAATACGCCACCCCGACAAAACTCCAGAGCCCAGCTCCTGCAGTTGGCTCAGAACCGGAAAAACAAGCATGGCTGGTAAAGTACGCCACTCCAGCGAATCTTCAGGGTTCGGCACCTGCAGCCATCACCGCGGATCAGATTTGTACGATCCTGAAAGATCAGTTCGGCATGATGCCGAAAAGGAAGGCGATCGGCTATACCAAGCCGTACCCCAACGAGTACGAATTGATCCCGCTACCACCCAAATATCGGCTCCCGGACTTCACAAAGTTCAGCGGATCAGATGGTTCCAGCTCCATCGAGCATGTGAGCCGATATTTGGCGCAGCTTGGCATGATCTCAGCGTCAGACGAGCTGCGCGTGAGGTACTTCTCACAGTCCCTCACGGGATCGGCTTTTGGTTGGTACACGTCGCTGCCACCGAACTCAGTCCAGACTTGGAAGCAGCTGGAAGAACGGTTCCATGAGCAATATCACTCAGAGGCTTCCGAGGCTGGCATTGCCGATTTGGCACAAGTACGACAGAAGCGTGGGGAAACAGATGTCGGAATACATCCACCGCTTCGAGACCGTTAGGAACCGATGCTATTCGGTTCACGTAAGCGAAAAAGAAGCGATCGAGTTGGCGGTGGTGGGTCTGTCATCATCGATCAAGGACGTGGCCGCCCAAGCGGACTACCCTTCATTAGCACACATGGTGCGAAGCTGTCGGCGTATGAACAGCGCCACCCGGATGTCTACCAGGACAAATTCAAGCGCGTGGTTACCATGGTTGACGCGGCGAAGATGAAGGCGCTATGGGAGACCAAGAAATAGCAGTGGCTGAGTGGACTCGGGGAGGAACCCCCGTGTCCTGCAAATGGTTAAAGCCACCAGGGCCGCCCAGGGGATTTGATTTTGACGTAACCAAGACGGAGCAAATCTTCGACCTCCTGCTCAAGGAGAAACAGTTGACGATCCCTGAAGGTCTCAAGTTCCCCACGGCGCAAGAGCTGAACGGAAAGCCATACTGCAAATGGCACAACTCGCTCTCCCATGCCACCAACGACCGCAGGGTGGGGCGTCAACACATCCAAGCGGCGATAGAGAAGGGGCGTCTAATTTTCAACCAAGTACGCTATGAAGGTCGACACCCAACCCTTCCCCGCCGTTAACATGGTGGAAGTCACCTTCCCCGAGGGTTGCCGAGACAGGTCCCTCGTTCAAGCATCAACATGGTAGGACCCGGGAACCACTCTGGCAAAGATGGAGATGAGAGCAGCTGCTCTCAGAGCAAGGACACAGAGGGGGCCGCTCCATGCGATCGGCTCCGTCAAGATGGCAAGCGCTACGTCACAGAGGGAGAAGTGAAGAACATAAGATATCAACGACCCCTCTCTGATCACCTCCTCAACAAATATGTGAGTCAGTACGACCAACGCCGACGATCCGCCGATGATGATGAGAGAGATCGTCTGGCTAGAGAAGCCAGAAGACATCGTCGGCACGATCGCGATGAGGAGGAGCACGAGCGCCGTGCCACGGAAAAACCAAGGGAGCAAGATGACAACGCCAGGCACTGGGACTGCCCCTTCTTCAGACACTGCTGGGATTCAGGAATGAGCCGATTGCCAACAATCGGCAACTGCCCATAATGCAACCAGAAAAAGAAGGAGGCAGCCAACGTGTCTGTGTTCGAGCGCCTAGGGCCTCTCCCACCACAAAACAGACGTGCTGAGATCCCTCGGTTGGAAGATCTCGAGGATTCGGAAGACGAAGAAGACAGGTACCACCGTCCAAGGTGGTGCCCTGATGGTCTCAGCCATTCACAAAAGCGCAGGGTTCAGCGATTGCGCGGTCTGGAGGAAGCCGAAAGGTTATACTTGCATACGCTGAGGAAGGCACGACCTGATCTGGCTGCGAAAGTCCAGAGGACCCTGGATGAAGAGGGACTGCCGCAAAGAAAAAAGTGGCGCCCCAAACAAAGGAAAGCCGATGATGAAACATCGGCTGGCACAAACATGGTGCTCGTTCGTCCGGCGAGGTGTGGAGCTCCACGATCACACGATGCACCCGAGGCGGACAACAGCAAGCGCACCAACGTGATAAAGTCGAGATTGGGCTGGTTCTATCCACCGGCCCGGATGAGTAGCAAGACTACGTCAATTTGCAAACATGGCAAGGCTGATCCTTGCGATCGGCCCCCTACTGAGCAAGCAACGTGGAGGCCGATTCCAGCAATCGGCCAAAATTATCCTCACCATCTATTCTGCCGGTGATGAGTCAAACTGTTATCACCAGAATTTGACCAAATCAGAGGTGGGCCGCGATCGAGATGGACGTGAAGATTATACATGGAAGGAAATACGTGAATCGGCCTTGTTTACCAAGTTGGGCTAAACTGCCCATGTATCTGTAACATATTAGATCGCATCTTAGTTTAGAAGTTAGAGTTTTACCAGTGCACGGTTTGGTGCACGCCCACATTAGAAAGTCCCCTGGACTATAAATATGTACCTAGGGTTTATGGAATAAACAACAACCAACGTTCAACACAAACCAATCTCGGCGCATCGCCAACCCCTTCGTCTCAAGGGTTTGTCCGGTAAGCACCATGCTGCCTAGATCGCATCTTGCGATCTAGGCAGCACGAGCTCTGCCCGCGTTGTTCATGCGTTGCTCGTATCGAAGCCTTTTTGATGGCGAGCAACGTAGTTATCGTAGATGTGTTAGGGTTAGCATTGTTCTTAGTATCATATGCTTGTCGTAGTGCAACCCTTGCACATCTAGCCGTCCTTGTGCCTCATCATGGGTGCAGGGGCGGCACCCCGCTTGATCGTTATTTAGTAGATCTGATCCGTTACGATTGCTCCTTGATTTATCAGGGATTAGTTTAATATCTGCAATAGTTAGGCCTTACAAAGGGTTGGAGGATCCAGCGGCGTGTAGGGTGTAGTTTGCTGGCCCTAGACAGGATGTTCCGAGGATCAACCTCGTGTTGGTTTTTAGGCCTTGTCTAGGGCTGTCTTACGGTCACCGTGCGCGAGCGCGAGGCCCAATCGTGAGTAGGATGATCCGATTATGCGGTGAAAACCCTAGATCGTCGTGGATCTCATATGCTTTATCTTGATCAAGCGGGACCACCATATATTCGGCCACCTTGGACGAATCATGGGTGGATCGGCTCCATGAGCCGATTCACGGGATAACTCGAGAGCCGATCGAGGCTCGTATTTAACGTGTACGTGTGTGCCCTGCGAGGAAGCTAAGCGAGGCATCATCCACACCTTCACGACCGGGTATAGGTCAGGTGGCACGCCCTTGCAGTTTGCATCGGCGCGCGACCAGGAGGCTTTGCGGGCCGTCGCTCTGAGGGACTGGGGCCAGCCGCAGCCCTAAGTTGTTCCCGGCTCTACGGTGTTGGCCAGTCACTGCCCGCCGGTGGGTTTCTGACGCCAACACATTCTGGCACGCCCGGTGGGACCATCTTCAACATCCACCACATCGCCATCTACATCCGAGATGGCGGAAAGCACTCCGGTCAAGCACGAGGACCTGGCTGACGAGCTCAGGAAGAAGCATAACACGGTCAAGGCGGTCCTCGGAACCGAACTTGTCGGCTCCTGTGGGAAGACCCGTTCGCACGGCATCGAGCTCAACGGAGGTACACGTCCGTTGCCTGGTGCCAACACGGTCGACCTCAGCCGCTCCATAGGAGAACCAGGGTTCTCTTTCGATGCTAATATGGCGGGGTTCGTGATTCGCCATATCGCAAACCAAGCAGAGAACAGCTACTCTCATGGCAAAAAGAAAGAGGAAGCCGGTCCAGGTGACCGGCCCCAAGACGACGATAAACGATACCTGGCCGACGAGGAGGTGAGAAACATACGGCATCCACGCCCATCCTCCGAGCACCTCCTCAGCAAGTATGAGCAGCAATATGACCGACGTCGGCGCTACGACGAAGACGATAGGTCCAATGCAGAGGACAGGAGATACCGTCAGCGTGACGAAGGCGACGACGGGTACGAACGTCACGCCAGAAGAGGGTCAAGGGAGCCGGACAGCGTGGATGGGCACTGGGACTGCCCCTTCTTCAGACACTGCTGGGACTCAGGAATGAGCCGATTGCCAACAATCGGCAATTGCCCAGAATGCAACCAGAAGAAGAAGGAGGCGGCCAACATGTCTGTGTTCAAGCGCTTAGGGCCCCTCCCCGCCTCGGAGCAAACATACCGAGTCCGAGCGAGATAGCAGATCTCGAGGAACCGGAGGACGGTGATGAAGAGGATAAGTATCATCGGCCAAGATGGTGTCCTGATGGGCTCAGCCGCTCCCAAAAGCGAAGGGTTCAGCGACTACGTGCGTTAGAAGAAGCCGAAAGGGTATATCTGCACGCGTTGAGAAAGACACGGCCTGACCTGGCCGCCAAAATCCAGCGAACCCTGGATCAAGAAGGTCGGCCGCAAAGAAAAGAGTGGCGCCCTAAGCAAAGGAAAGCCGATGATGAAACATCGGCTGGCACAAACATGGTGCTCGTTCGTCCGGCGAGGTGTGGAGCTCCACGATCACACGATGCACCCGAGGCGGACAACAGCAAGCGCACCAACGTGATAAAGTCAGAGATTGGGCTGGTTCTATCCACCGGCCTGGATGAGTAGCAAGACTACGTCAATTTGCAAACATGGCAAGGCTGATCCTTGCGATCGGCCCCCTACTGAGCAAGCAACGTGGAGGCCGATTCCAGCAATCGGCCAAAATTATCCTCACCATCTATTCTGCCTGGGATCAACATTTGGCCCAACAGGGGCTACCTAAAGAGCCGATACCATCAATTCTTGACAGAATCGGCTCGGGGGGGGGCACCTAGACGGGTGAAACATGAGGGTATGAGGTGACACTATCATATATGGGGGCCGACACACAAATCGGCCTAGAAAATTCAAAAAAATTTGAGCACAGCCGATGCAGCAGACATCGACTTAAGGATATGAAAGCCGATGCGGGGCCATCGACTCAAGAGGGTCAGTGGAGCACGAAGGGAGATTCTCTTCAAGAAAAATGCCAAGAGCAGCCTGGACGTGCAGATCAGGTCAAGGATGGATTGCATTAGATCCGCCAAAGGAAAGAAGCTCGGGGGGCAGCTCACCTCGAAGGCTCTCTGCTCGGGGAAGCCGATTTATGTGCAAATCGGCTGGCTCTGCATGATCAAGCCCAGGCACATTCAGCTAATTTGCGCATCCTCGTCTCTGTGTTGCCTTGACCGAGACTCGGGGGGCAGCAGGCCTGGTGGATACTCTGTTTTACTCTGTTTAAAAAAGCCGATTGGGATACCATCGGCTGATCCTTTATTGCAACTTTCTTCACAAACGATGAGTACTGAAGAGGATTATTGGGTTTGGTTGGAAAAGTTCAAAGGTTTTCCTGAAGATCCTGCATTTTCTGCCAGATTTAGAAAATCATCAGTTGGATAAAGGAAGGGCAAATTTCGAAGGACCGATGCGGTGCTATCGGCTCATCACGCATTAGCAAAGGGGACGAATCGACAAGGTTAGTGGAAGGGGAAATCGGCAAATCAAATTGGGGGAAAAGTTCTTCATTAATAAGAGAGATTTCTTACATAGTAGAGCTGATTGCCCTCAAAAGGGGGTACATTGCCCCGCCTACTTCTACGGATCTTATGCTAAGGGCCCTATCTACGGGCCATTGCTGCCCTCGTCGTCGCCGTCGTCGCCGCTGTCGGCGCTGCTCCCGGCCGGCTCGTCGTCGCTGCTCCAGCGGCCGCCAGCAGGACTTTCATTGTCCTCATCCTCCTCGTCGTCGTCGTCATCGCTGTCAAAATCACTCAGATTTCCCGGCCAGGGGCAATGGCGCTTGGCCGGCGGCTCGTCGGGGGAGCTGTCGTCGTCGTCGTCCTCCTCTTCCTCCTCCTTCACCTCCTCGGAGGTGGCCCCATCCCAGGGGAAGTGATCATCATCGCTGTCTTCCACCGCTTCCTTATCGGCAAGGAAGCGGAGATCGCTCTCCCCGTCAGTCAGGGACCTGTCGTCCTCTGACCAGATGGAGAAATCATGGCTGGGCTCATTCCCGGCCTCGATGGCGCGGCGGGTGTTGGCCGCGTGGGCCTCCGCTGGGTTCCACTCCAGCGTCGGCTCGCGGGAAGATGAGGACTCGGTGGAAAAGCCCGATGAGGCGGTGGAAGAAGAGGACATGGTGGCGCAGGAGGGTTTTTTGGGTGCTAATGCGAAGGAGATGCAGAGGAGAACTGTTTGGGGCGGTTAAATAAAAGAGGGCATGGTAGAAATTCAATGCCACAGCAGTTTCCGAGGAGGTGGTGCCAAAACCGTCAAATCGTGCAGAGAAGTTGAGGAGGCAAGTTATCATGATGAAACACTCTGCGACGGTTCTGCTCTGCCACGACATGACCCGACGAAGGAAAGGCGTAATGATTTTGGAAATGTCATTTCCAAAACCAGGGGGGCATGTGTTATCACCAGAATTTGACCAAATCAGAGGTGGGCCGCGATCGAGATGGACGTGAAGATTATACATGGAAGGAAATACGTGAATCGGCCTTGTTTACCAAGTTGGGCTAAACTGCCCATGTATCTGTAACATATTAGATCGCATCTTAGTTTAGAAGTTAGAGTTTTACCCGTGCACGGTTTGGTGCACGCCCACATTAGAAAGTCCCCTGGACTATAAATATGTACCTAGGGTTTATGGAATAAACAACAACCAACGTTCAACACAAACCAATCTCGGCGCATCGCCAACCCCTTCGTCTCAAGGGTTTCTCCGGTAAGCATTGCGATCTAGGCAGCATGAGCCTGCCCGCGTTGTTCATGCGTTGCTCGTACTGAAGCCTTTTTGATGGCGAGCAACGTAGTTATCGTAGATGTGTTAGGGTTAGCATTGTTCTTAGTATCATATGCTGTCGTAGTGCAACCCTTGCACATCTAGCCGTCTTTGTGCCTCATCATGGGTGCAGGGCGGCACCCCGCTTGATCGTTATTTAGTAGATCTGATCCGTTACGATTGCTCCTTGATTTATCGGGGATTAGTTTAATATCTGCAATAGTTAGGCCTTACAAAGGGTTGGAGGATCCAGCGGCGTGTAGGGTGTAGTTTGCTGGCCCTAGACAGGATGTTCCGAGGATCAACCTCGTGTTGGTTTTTAGGCCTTGTCTAGGGCTGTCTTACGGTCACCGTGCGCGAGCGCGAGGCCCAATCGTGAGTAGGATGATCCGATTATGCGGTGAAAACCCTAGATCGTCGTGGATCTCATATGCTTTATCTTGATCAAGCAGGACCACCATATATTCGGCCACCTTGGACGAATCATGGGTGGATCGGCTCCATGAGCCGATTCACAGGATAACCTGAGAGCCGATCGAGGCTCGTATTTAACGTGTACGTGTGTGCCCTGCAGGAAGCTAAGCGAGGCATCATCCACACCTTCCTGACCAGGTATAGGTCAGGTGGCACGCCCTTGCAGTTTGCATCGGCGCGCGACCAGGAGGCTTTGCGGGCCGTCGCTCTGAGGGACTGGGGCCAGCCGCAGCCCTAAGTTGTTCCCGGCTCTACGGTGTTGGCCAGTCACTGCCCGCCGGTGGGTTTCTGACGCCAACAATATATGAGTCAAACACAATCACCTATACAATAAAAATAGAAAAACATATGATTATAAGTAGAACCTACAAACCTGCCAATAATGTAAGTTCAACGGCAAAGCTTTACCTTTCTAAAAAATCTTTTGTAATTTTATGAATCAAGACTTCTAAATATCTCTCGGTCGGTTTGCAACTCAGTCTTGATGATATTTGTCGCCGATTAATCGCTTTTAGTTGTTGTCTTCGCCACTGTTAAAAGCAAAGACATCTCAATGAGGTGATAATATCGTTGGAGAAACATGATGTGCCTTTCAAACATCAAGATATCTTTAAGTCTCCAATTCTCCGCGTACAAATAATGAATAGTTCAAAGTTATCTTTTATGTAGTAAGAGATATGATAAATATATGTAAGAGAAACAATCTTATTCACATTGAACCTAAAAAATTAGTCTTGTTTTTGGTATGTAGGCTTTGTTTTTGGTTTGAACTTTGAAGTCAAATT
Organism: Lolium rigidum; assembly: GCF_022539505.1. Taxonomy (NCBI): domain Eukaryota; kingdom Viridiplantae; phylum Streptophyta; class Magnoliopsida; order Poales; family Poaceae; genus Lolium; species Lolium rigidum. The sequence goes on from NC_061510.1 coordinate 284,818,244, forward strand.
TGTGTAGTGTTAACTAAAATAAGCATAACTTTCTCATACGGAATTCGTTTTCGACGTATGACCACTCAAACTGTTCAAAAGAAACATGTGCATCTCATTGTATTCACCTAAAATCAAGGTAGCGCACCTTCCATACCTTGACCTAAGGGGATCTTCCCCCCATGTCATCTCTCTGACATTGTCATACAAGATAAAAATTTATATATGCTAGCTTGCGTAAAGTGGAAAAATATATAGAATACTTAGGTAGTATGGTTGAATTTTTTCAAGAATAATAAATGATGGCCATAAGGCTTAGAAAGGTATTCATGTGCCAACTTGAGTCAACTCAGACATGTGGTACATATAATCGAATAAGGTACTAAATAATCGACAACAACAAACATGGCCATAAAATACATATTTCATACACACGCACACGCACACAAACACACACAAACAAATGATTGTTGACACTAAGATAAAAATAAATGCATTATAACTCATGAACTTGATTGGCATCCATGCAACTAGAAAAAACCGATGATGTGTAAATCATTTTAATACATCCATTTCCTTCCTAAACAAGGCAAGAATCAACTCAATCAATCGCCAGTCCCCGTCGAACACGTGGTAGAAGGAATGGAAATTAATATAAGGATGATTTAATGCAATCTCGAGTTGTGTTTTATTTTTTATAGTGCTAGCAATCCTCTGGAGGATATTTTCGTCCGACCCTCCTAGTCCATAGCGTGACACATATTTAATTTCTGCCAAAATCCAGAATTTCTTCATCGCAGCAAAAAAATGCCCGCTTTTTCTTCATTGAAGCAAAAAAAATGTTTCACCTAGAAATAAAATATAATAGACCAGTCGAACGCAGACCTCGCCGGAGACCCCGCAAGTGAACCGCTGGAGTCCTGGTAGCAAAAAAATTGTGCTATTGAAACTAAACTGACCTCACTGGATACCTTGTAGCAACAATTTTATACTAAAGTAGCAGAACATCAGAACACTTGCAGCAAAAAGCTCATACTATCATAACAATGTCAACTACTCCTTGTCGGCGCACTGCCGGCAGCATCCCAACTCCGGCTAGTAGCATCGTCACTTGCTTCTTGCAGCACTCGCCACTGATAGTTCACAGCACCGTTGGTGATTATTTGTAGCATCGACGCTGACACTTTGCAACACTACACCTCAACAGTTACAACTTCCTCCTGCTCTATCGTCCTTGCATGGAAGCACCGCCTTTATCCATTCGCAGCTATGCGGCCGACGCATCGCAACACCATAGACCAGCGTATACAGGTCCCGCTTGCCTTGCATCACCGGCTTGTGTCTTCTTCCTCAACCACGATGGAGACATGCCGCAATAGAGGTGGAGACCTCATCGGAAACTCCGCCAGTGCATGCCCACGATGGCCAAGTTGCCTTAATTGATGCATGCCATGAGGCAGCATCCACGGCGTTGTAGAAGTGGTTGACGGAGGATGCGCCGCGCAGGATGGAGCCATGGAGTAATGCAGCCATCACGAGGGAAGGGCGCGATGGTGCACTTAGTTGAGACTTGCCCATCGAGGGAGAAGGAGTCGGCGACGCCATCCGTTGACGCCAACTTTCACGGGGGACAGAGTCGGTGGCACACTCAGTCGAGAATGGCCGTCGAAGGAGGAGGCGGCGGTGCGATCCATCGATGATGGCCGTCACGGGGGACGGAGGCGGCGGCGCGCACCATTGAGAGGTTGGCCATCGAGCTTCCCTGCTCTTCCATGGCGTGCGATTTTGGGGAGTTTTTCGTGGAGGAGAATTACTAGAGAAGGGTTTGTTGGGCCCCATGTGCAAGGAAAGGGATGCTCTCTTCCACACGATCTCGAACGATGCTCCACCCGGAAGTTGCACAGAGACGCAACCTTCGGAGGAAATAAATCATGTTTGTTTTATTTTCCTACTGCAGTTATTCTAATTGACTAATTTTGGGTTTGCTTTATTTACGCTATGAATATCTACACCCAGGTTTGTGTTAGCACTCTCATTTCATGGTTCTCTAGGATATAATAAACTTAACCAAGCTCAAGATATGTCTATTAAATTTCCGAGAGAATTTCAAAGATATTTGGTACATTCTACTCTTAATTTCATGTGTAAGTATATGTGGGCGTGTACACAAATAAATTACTCAAACATTCGACTAATATTAAGAATATATTCTTAACTTTAATAATTTTATGTTTATCTTATGTTCCCTACTTTTCTAACAAAAGCTACATAACATAATATTTTTTCTACCATAGCTTATGTTCCCTACATACATTATTGATCAATATGTTCCCTAGCTACTTTATTACTTTTTATTTAGCATATATGTTCCTACTTTTGGATATATAAGGTATCCACGTTAACTGGTCTTAAACCTCTTGATACTACGAGGATTTAGAAGTATATCCACAGCTAGGTTTTGTTTTTATTCTATTGATATAGTTATTTTTTACACTTCAGAAAAAGTAACTTAACACTAGAAAAATAGTAAAGGAAAATAATTTCAAACAAATATGAAATGTGAACCGTGTTAACAATGGACGATTTAAAAATTCATTGCATTAATATATTCATTTCAACATTATTAAAAAAATTATAGTCCATTGCATTAATCTATTTAAAATGGACGAATAAAGCTTGAAAACTTATCCTCACTTACAGCTACTCGATCATACGGAATGAGAATTTGATCTATACTAGTTTGGTATTTATGTAGGAGCTATTGAAGGCTTTTCCCTCAAACATAAGAGCTTCATATCATTTTCTCTTCGTATATGTCATTCTTACCGGCTACTTCTATTTATTATGTAAATTAAAATCAAATGTAAATGCATTTAAACCTGAACTAACAGATTTGTTGCCTATTGAAACTTGAACATAGTCCTCCGGCGTCCGATAAAATATAAAGTATCCACTGTCAAACACTATGCCCCAGTTGGTTGCCCAATCACATAGGGTTAATTAGTGAATAAACCTGATGGATTGTTCTCACCCTTTGTCAACTTCTTCCCCCATGTGTGACTCTTTTGTTGAACCCATAAGAGCATCTCTAACAGCGCATGTATTAGTCCGAACCGAAGTTCAGTCTCCCGAAAAACGATTTGAGAGCGCATTTGGGCACGGCGCAGAACAGAAACTGTAAACCCAAACCGAACTCGGGAAAATCAAACGACGCGGGAAAACGATTTTCGTGATTGAAGTCGATTTGATCCGATCAAGCTTAATTTGATCATAATTCACACTAATAGTGGCAAAATACAACCGCATTGCACCTAAATTACGTACTACGGACCTAATTAAACTAGAAATTAAGGTTCCCGGCAACTATACTGTCACCGGGAGTCGGCGGAGGGTTTTTGGACGCCGCCGGTTGCTAGGCAACGACGAAGGCCGCCAGCACGATGGCGGCCGCGCCGGAGGCGCTCCCGCAGAGCAGAGGCGGTCCGTCTGCGTCGTCGTCGTCGCCGCTCGGGGGCAACGGCGGCAGCGGCGGGCTGCACCCGCCAGCAGCGGGGGGCTCCTCCGGTTCCCCAGCCGCTTCCGCAGCCGCAGCCGCGCGCGCTTGAAGGTGGCGCGCCATTACGTCCGGCCACTTGCCTCTGGTCCGCTTCCATGCGTCGTCAGAGCGCGCCCGCCTGCCGCGCTCCGTCTCCGCCCGTACGCCCGGCGGACGGCGACTTGCCCTTCCGGCACCGGATCGGCCGCCGCCCCTACCCACGTGTCTTGCCCTTGTCATTTCGGACGGCGGGGTGGTGGCCGTAGCGGCGGAGCGGAGGCCGAGCGCCCGGGATTGCTCATCGGAGCGGCGGCGGGCTACGGCGGCGGGAGGGGAGCGGCGGGATGGGAGTAGGGTTTCCGAACCGAACTCCCCTCCGCGAACCCTTTTAATAGGGGCCGTGCGGTGAGTTTCTCGGGCCCCTAAACTTCCAGTTCGGGTCGGCCCATCTTTTTGGGCTCTGATCTGCGCACATTTCAGCCCGAACCCGTAAATCCGCTGGAAAAGTTCAATTCCGGCGGGATTTACGGGCTCTGTTAGAGTTGCTCTAAGAACAGACAGAAGACCATAGAGTGGAGCACGTGAAATGGCAACACTGTATAGCGTCATCAGAAGTAGCGGTGGTGAAGTCGTGCGGCATGCAGAGCGGTAATATTCAAGAGCACCTATGACGGTGGTAGTGAAATAAAGGTAAACAAGGAGCACAAAAATTGACAAGCAACCAACCGACAGCCAGAAAGAAAAGAGGATACACTACACATATCCTATGCCCTAGCTAGTGGTAGAAAGTAAAAAAAAAATATCAATAGACATTTCTTCCTCTTACCATTGGTAGCCAAAGCTTGCAGGAGACAACTACTATAATGGACATGCACTTCACTCCATTTGTAAATGGCATATGGATATATATGGTGTCGAGCTATAGCTACACTCTTGGCAGCACTTCCCCAATACACCAAGCAACCACACCCACTACCGGTGCTATTTGTAGCCACACGAGGATGATGTCGCAAGCCTTCTAAAAGCATGTGGCACTCGTGCGCGTACGTGAAAAAGATGATATGGTCATGCAGTCTTTGGACTTTTGATTTCTTTAATAATAGGTAAGGTTTGATTGCTGCTACAAAAGCGACAAGCAAATAACGAAGAACGATAAAGGAATATGCCGCGGCACTGGCGGCGCCAGGGGTATGGCCCTGTATTCCCGTGAATACCAATAGAAATCGGACAAAAAAAAATTTGTATTAGTTTGGCCCATAGCCCAACACAGGTCAGCCCATCAGGCAACACAAGTCCCTCGCTCCGGCTCGTGTCGCTCGTTCCGTCGTCGCTCGTATCCAGCGAGTCGAACAGAGACCGAGCAGGCGAGGGCGCGAGGCGAACCCTAGGCGGCGGGAGGAGGCGGCTCGGCTGGGCAGAGGCAGCGGGCCACTGGCCGGCGTCCGGCGATTCACCGGCGAGGGCAAGGGCGAGCGGGCCGGCGTCCGGCGATTCTCCAACTCGGCCAGACGCCCACGCCCAGGCACATCGCACGGATCCCCTTTGCAGGTTTGCCCTCTTTGACTCTTTCCATTTCATTTTAGTTGATTTGCCTATAAAATTCGCAGTTAGCAGTACCAAATTAGCATTGTAGATATTTAGGAGAGCAATAATACTAAACTAGCACTGAAAGTAGTAGATATAAAATCTTAGGATCTGTCACTACTAGATGCAAATGCAAGCATATAAGTTACTACTTTTTTCTGTAATGTAGATGAAGAAAAAGAGTGTCGCTGGGCCTGCTGGAAGCAGCATCTATAAATTGTGGAATAAAGCTTCAAAAGCACAGAAGAAAGATGAAACATCTACACCAAATCAGATTATTGTTGAATCAACTGCTTCTTATGATCAACTTCAGAACAATCTTCAGTTGGTGCTAGTGCAAACACCGGATGAAGAACCTGAACCGGACAGGACTGCCGCAAACCCAGCCCCAATTTTAGAAGATGGTGTATCAACTGATGAAGATGATGAAGCAACACAAGCAGATTTGCAGGCCCTGAAACATGACCCTGGCATGAGGATTCCCATATCAAGATATGCTGTCAATGATCAAGATAGAGTAAGAAGAAGATTCATTGAGATGGGGCCATGCCAACCGAAGAATCACAAGTTTGAAGTCACATTAAAGGGTGGAAAAGATCGCCGCTTTTGCCTTGCTTGGTCTACAGAATTTCCTTGGATTGAGTATAGTGTGGAAAAGGATGCTGCCTTTTGCTTTGTTTGCTTTTTGTTCAAGGATAAAACAAAATGTCCCGGTGGAGATTCATTTGTTAAGAATGGTTTTAGGAACTGGAACATGAAACCAAGATTGCTGAGACATGAAGGTGGTGTTAGTAGTGCTCATGCTGAAGCTCAAGAGAAATTTGATTTGTTCTGTACACCAAAAGCATCAATCCAATCGTCTCTTGCTTCAAACAACTCAAGGTACAAGGCTTTGTATTTGCAGCGTTTGACATGGACACTCAAGTGTCTGAGGTATCTATTGCACCAAGGCTTGGCATTTAGAGGACATGATGAAAGTGAAGATTCACTAAATAAAGGAAATTTCCTTGAGCTCTTAAATTGGCTTGCAGGAAATTTTGAAGAGGTTAACAAGGTGGTTCTCAACAATGCTCCACGGAATTGCAGGATGACTCACCATGATATACAACATGAGTTGATCAAATGTTGTGCACGGGAGACTACTAAACTACTCATTGAAGAACTTGATGGTGGTCATTTTGCAATACTTGCAGATGAGTCTAGTGATGTGTATCAGAATGAGCAGTTGGCTGTTTGCTTGCGCTATGTTGATAAGAAAGGAATGGCAGTTGTAAGATTACTTGGTCTTGCTCATGTTGAAGACACTACATCTTTAACCCTTAAAGCTGCAATTCAACACATGCTTATGGAGTACAACTTGACATTTGCCATGGCCCGTGGGCAAGGATATGATGGAGCTAGCAACATGAAAGGTAATGCCAATGGTTTGAAAAAACTAATTATGGATGAGTCTCCTTCAGCCTATTATGTGCACTGCTTTTCCCATCAACTGCAGCTAACTCTTGTAGTTGTTGCTAAGGAGAGTGGAGATTGTACTTGGTTCTTTCAGCAGCTTGCACACTTGTTAACTGCACTTGGCATGTCTTGCAAAAAGATGAGGATGCTTCGGATTGCTCAAGCCGAGGAACTGATTGATGCATTGGATTTGGAAGAAGTACAAACAGGGACTGGGCAAAATCAGGAAATGGGTTTGGGAAGGCCATGTGATACACGTTGGGGCTCTCACTTCAGGACAGTGAACCGTGTCCTCTCTCTATATGCTGCAATAAAGCGAGTCCTAAAGAAGATTGGAAAAGAGTACCATGGTGCGGAGGCTCAAGCGGCTCTATCAGTTGAGACATCAATTTTGTCATTTGAGTTTGTTTTCATGGCACACTTGTTGCAAGAAATATTTGGATACACAGATGACTTGAGCAGAGCTTTGCAAACAAAAGACCAAGATATTGTTCATGCTATTGAGCTACTTGATAATACAAAGTATCACTTGGAGGGCTTGAGGTCTGATCCTGGATGGGACGATTTCCTTATTAAGGTAACATCTTTCTGTACAAAGCACAAGATCAAAGTTGTTGATATGAAGGCGCGTTACTATCCTGTTGGGCGACCTAGAAGAGGTGATCTCTTCAATGGTGCAGATAATTACCATCGCTTCCATGTTGATATGTTTGTGAGTGTCATTGATAGGCAACTTTCAGAACTAAATGGCAGATTTGATGAGGTAAACACAGAATTACTTACTTGCATGGCAGCATTCTCTCCAGTTCGGTCATTTGCTGCTTATGATAAAAAAAAGTTGTTCAAGCTTGCTTCACAGTTTTATGCTACTGATTTTGCAACTGATGAATTGGCAAGACTTCCATGGCAACTAGACATGTATATTACTCATGTGCGCAGAGATGAAAGGTTTAAAAACTTGAAGAATATAGTTGAGCTTTCAGTTATGCTTGTGGAGACAAATATTCATGCACAGTATTTTATTGTTTACAAGCTTCTGAAGTTGGTCCTGATTTTGCCAGTAGCTACTGCCAGTGTTGAAAGGGTATTCTCCTCCATGAATTATGTGAAGAATAAGCTAAGAAACAAAATGAGTGATGATTACTTAAACAATTGCATGGTTACATTTGTTGAGAGAGAATTATTCAATCAAGTGAAGGATGAGGATGTCATCAATCTCTTCCAAAAAGGCGCCCGCAAAGTTATATTGTAAGAGGTACTGCCTCTTTCCGTTGGAATTTGTTGTTGTACTTCCATTTATATGGATTATGCACTTTAGTATTATGTATTGTACTGAAATAATTGTTCTAGGCTTACTGAATTTATTGTCGTACTGAAAATATAGCCTATACAGGCTTTTGTTTGTGTTTTTTCTACGCTTTGTGAAAATTATACGCGTTTGTTCCTGTTCTTCTTTGCTTTGAAATTTTTTTTTGGCTGGTGGGAATACCCACCAGCATTTTCCTGGAGCCGCCGTTGTGCCGCGGAGACACGAGATTTAACGTGGAAAATCCCTTCTAACACAGAAGGGGGAAAAATCACGGACGCAGCCAGCAAAATTTTACTATATCAAAGAGTGTTTACAAACGTTGTAGGTTATCTTATAATCTAATAAACCCTAGCCGGCGGCTTACAAAATGTATACATAGGCGGTGCCAACGATCCGTACCGTACCGGCGACGGGTCTCGCTCCGCTCGTCAGAAGTTAGCCTCCCTTTAGTATATGAATTTAGATCACAATATAACAATTGATATGTTGTACAAGCTCTAGGCATGGCAGCTGAGACCTGAGAGTAGCTTATGTGTGTGTTAATGATTTTTTTTTCGAAAAGTAAGAAGGCCAGCTTCTACATCAAGTAATTAATGCACTCATCCCTTAATTTCTGTATTTATCATTCGGTTACACCGAACACTCAGGAAATAGATAGCAGCAAAATAAGCAATATAACTCATGTATTGTCATATTTTATTTCTAACAGGTCATGCAAACCAAGTGCATATATCCCATGCGATCATCCCTAACCTATTGAACCCACTAGTCACTAAGGTTTTTTTTTCTCGGCCGGAATTTCTGAGATTTCGGCGAAAACCGGTTTTACCGTTACCAACGAGAAAAGAAATACCGAACAAAATTCTCCGATATTTAAATCACTAGCTACTCCCTTCGTTCCGATTAAATCGACACGGAGTGATGGCGGACCTAGCATGCAGGTCCGTCTTATGTGCTTGATTAAATCGGAAAGGAGGTAGCATGTTGCGGTGGCAATCAGGTACAAATCCGAAGACGTCGATTTGGATATTACGTGGACTAGTGCATGCCTTGTCTGTTTGTCTGCTGAATAGACGGTGTGCACGTACGTGTCTGCATGCTGTATGCTCTAGTACGGTGTCATGGCTAATCAACACGAGACTTAATTACTTTACATTTGCAAATCTCTCATCATGAACTAATGATTCATTGCTAGATTATCTAATTAGTTGAACAGTATTAGGTAGTCTTGAATAAAGCATGAAACATGCATGCTAGAGTTTAATCAATAATGCAGACAGAATTAGGACCTAAGTTTATCAAAGAAGACCAGGGTGGACAGCACGGTTGCATGCACTCAGTGAGGTTCTTCCAATGCCTGGCAAGAGGGCAAGAGAGGAAGCAAAATAAATCCGTGCGTAGAGCTCTCTTTTTTCATGGTCAGTCTCCTGCATAATCATACTTGTCTAAAGGCACGTTACTCTTGTGGACACAATAATCTATTCGGATATTATTAGCAATAGCGCATATTTCAACTATGAGATAAGGCAAATAGATGTCAAAGCGGTGTTACTGAACAGAATGCTGACCAAGGATGTATATATGATACGACCCGAAGGTTTTATCAATCCAACAAATGTTAATATTGTGTGCAAACTTTAGTGTTTCATGGACTGAAACAAGTATTACGGAGTTGAAATCTTCGGTTCGATGAAGTAGTCAAGAGTTTTGGCTTCAACAAGAACACAGGAGGCTTGTGTTTACAAGAAAGTAAGTGGGAGCGTACTATCATATCTAGTTGGATGACATATTGTTAATTTGAAATAATATACATTTTCTTAACACCTCAAAGAATCATTGAAGAATTTTTTTGATGAAAGAATTAGGTGAAGCTGCATGCATATTAGGCATAAAGATCTATAGAGATGGATCCTAACGCCAAATAGGGCATATCCAAACTACATATCTAGATAAAGTTTTGAAGAGATTCAAGTTGGAAGATTTCATGAAATGATCCCTTCTAGCAGTGAGTGGAAAATCACTTAATAAGAAGCAATGCCCTTGATATGTACATGACCAGATGTGAGATATGCTCTAAGTGTTACGAGCCAGTAGTGAAAATAATCATGAAGTACTTACGAAGAACTAAGGCCATGTTTCTAGTCTATGGAGGTGATGAAGAGCTCGTTGCAAAGGGTTACATCGATGCTAGCTTCACCACTGATCCTGACGATTTCAAAACTCAATTGGGCTCTATGTTTACTTCAGTCGGAGGTGCGGTGAGTTGGAAAAGTTATAAACAAGATATACTTGTGAATTCTGTAACAGAATCAGAGTACATAGCGCTAGCTGACCGCTAAGGGGTCGCTTGAATGAACAATTTTTTTACAGAACTTCATGTGGTTCCCAGTGCGCTTGGACCAATGGAGATATATTGTGACAACAATGGTGCAATAGTTCAAGCCAAAGAACGAGGGTCCCAACCACTAGTAGGAAAGAGGCTAATAGTAGCATGGAAAAATCGGTATTAGTGTCGTTATTTTCCCACACCACCAACTTATCGCCACTACTAACTTATAATGGTGGCATTGGGCAGTACAGGCTAGCGATAAAATGTAGTACTGGCGTTTATGATCGACCACGCTACTATTACATAGTTACGGGTCCAAAAAAAAGTGGGTCGAACCCTATTCTGGTGAGTGTCGCCTATGTACTAGCGCCCCACCAAACATGTTGACCGGCGTTCCTCCCGTGGCACCGGTGTCGTCGCTCGCGTGCTGGCTGGATGCAGAAGCAATAGGCATTGCCCGCGTGCAGAAGCAGTGCAAGCTGGCCCGTGATGGAAGCAATAGGTGCCAGAGCTTCTCCTCGGTGACAAACTGTAGATGACGATGTGGCTGCCTCCTAACCTCCTGACCAAGGTGTCGTCGTTGCCGCGGGACTGAGTTCGCGAGGGACATTTCACAGTCGACCACGCAGACGAAGGATGGCGGAAAATTGTTGTCGCCGATGTTGCTCCTGTTATCGATGCCCTATGGTTGGGACCTCGCCGCCGCATATGTCTCCCTCTGGTGTAGGGGACCCTCTCCTACCATCCCAACTCTGCTTGTTCACCGTCCTCCTTGCTCCATTGCATGCCTTGGGAGGGTCGATGGATACCATCGATCTAGACCTTCATGGCTCCACTTCTCCTTGAGTTGGACCTCGTCGTTGATCTTGATCCCGAGTTGGACCTCACTGTTTGAGGGGAACGGCCACCGCGCACCCGTGGGAGGGATCCCTCCACCGTGTATGCATGGGAGGGGCCCGACACCGCGTACCCCGGGAACCGCCTCCATGGTCCCGTGGCAGAGACCCGGTCGATCTGAAAGAGTGAGTACCGACCGAGGGAGAATACCAGCGACATGGAAGGGGAATGACCGACTGTTACCACCACCATTCATGATTGAGTGGGGAATTGGAGATAGCTAGGATCGATGTGGAGTTGGTATGGACAGGGCTGGGTGAGAGAGAGAGAGAGGGGGAGGGAGGAGAGAATGGGGTCGTTGTGTGCCGTGTCACTATTTATTTTAATCACATGGATGGACAAATCCAATTCTTGATTCATGCAACCCAACAAGAACCTTCCAAAGTACCTAAAAGACACCTTTGTGATCACCCTGTTACAGTATGACGATTGATATGCCCCCAAAGTAATCTTTCGATGCCTCGGAGTGAAACGATCTCATGGTATAAGGAATAGGTTACTTGACATGAGAATAACTTTGCCAATTAAAACTTGTGGCATAATCTAATTGCTTTGCTTAATTCAATATGTCTATCACATCATTCTTCGAATGATATGATCATATTATTAGTTGACAACTCATGTCCATGGTTAGGCCATGACCATCATTAATCAACGGGGTAGCCAAGTAGAGACTTACTAAGAAAAAAGTGTTGTTTATAAAACTACACATGTAATATGTTTCCGGCTAATACAATTCTAGCATGAAATATAAACATGAATCATGAACAACAAATATGCTAAAAAAATATTATTATTTCCTCTAGGGCATATTTCCAACAAGCCTGAGTCCCCCCTCTCCTCCCAAGCTGCGGGCGGTGGCCACCACCACCTCGCTCTAGTCTATAGTTGTCACCAAGAGATCGTCGTAACCTATTTCTCATCTTGTACACCAAAGCAATGTCGGAATCTACCCGTCGTCTGTCTCCAGTCCAGCTGGCAATCGCAGAAGCACTATCGGATCTTCATCGACATGTTCTAGCTTTTGATGCCGTGCTTGAACACACTTCGATGTGACGTTGCTGATCTAGTGTGTGTGGCTGACATAGGTATGCCTAACAGGCATGCCGAATAAAGTACCCTGGATCTATAAGAAAGCATGGAGCCCATGGACCCGAAGCTTTGGAGGCCCAAAAAGTCAAGGTTCTTCGGGTTAGGAAAGTAGAGTTACAGTAGGAAACTTGTATCAATATAGGAAATGCCCAACACAGCTCAGGTAGTTTGTAACTTGTATGGCACGGAAAGCCTCGGCTTCGCCTCCTATATAAAGGAGAAGCCGAGGGAGAAAGAAGGGATCGAAATCATTGTAACCCTAGCCACCGTAATATTGAGTTGAGCACCTTTGTTCGGCTGAACCTTCGAGATCTACTTGCCCTCTACTTCTTACGAAACCCTAAGTCTACAATTTGTAGACATTGACGAGTTAATTACTCGTCAATTGGCACCGTCTATGGGAATTGGAGGCTGCAAGGTCCTGATCTCGATGGCATCTTCAACATCATCATCAACAGAAAGCAACGCGATGGACGGAGGTAAACGAGTCCAACCTGATCTCGCCGATTTTGTTCCTCACCCTCCTGCCCGTTTGCATGCATATGCCGATCTAGAGGATTCGATGGAGATGACGTTCGGGAGCTTCCGCTTCCTCGTCGGAAAAGAAGGATCACATCGTCTCGCGGCACCATTATTTCGAGACTGTTGGTGGTCGAGCCCAATTTCTCGGGGTCGTCAACATCATCTGTCGAGTCAGACGACGAAGAAGTTTTGCCGCCATGCTTCACCAAGCCCGCTGACGGCGGGGCACTCGCCGATCTATTCTGTGACATGACTTTCAGGTCGTTCGAAGAAACCGATCTTGACAGCAACTCGGAAATCTTCAACAACTTCGGCTTCACCAACTTCGACTTCACCAACACCAACAACTCTGCTGCTAGTAGGGAGGTCTTCGCCGATATATACGACGGTGTCACCGATCCTGAGGATGATGAAAACACAACTGCAACATATGACCAGATCTGTCTAATCACGGTAGCAGGTCATCAAGAGGATGAGGAATCTGAGTCTTTCAACGATTTGGGAACCCCTACATCGATCCCGCAGATTTCACACGAGGAACGGGAAACAAATATATCGGCTCTGAGCCACGAGAAAAAATACAGCTGTCGTAGGAAGCATGGCATAGAGCTGCAAGAGCCATGAACGGCATGGAGCCTATGGCCACTACAGCTACGCCGCAAGCTCTGCAAGCATATCAGTATAAAATCGCTCACTCCAGACGAGAGTTAGAAAACTTGCAGCGAAAACTCGACGAAAGAAAAGCTGCAGCTGATGCATCAAGCGAGCGCAGGGCCAACCTGAGTCGACACTCGGGGACCTCAGGACATAGTCACAGGGACACCCGCGCAAGAGCAAGATCTCGGTTGGCAGGTATTCCCGAGCAAGAACGGGAGAACCTGATCCAAAACCTCGACATGTCCTTCATGCCAATAGACACGAGAGGACGCATCATCCCCAAAACACCAGAAGCGGGATATATGGCGACACATGCATTCCTAATGGCATCCAGGCCACCTCAAGGAGATCCTAGGTCATCACTATACCAGATGGCTATGGCAGGAGTCGGTGTTATGGGTGCAGCGATAGCAGGAAGAGAAATCGCACCACAACCCGAAAGTGCCCCACGCCAAAACAGTCCAGGGCAAAATAGTCCACGACGCACTGTGGCAGTAGCGCGAGATATTCCAAGAGAAGGCGACGCAACGAACACAGTTGCTCAGGCTCGGGTCGACAGAGCACGTGAGGAAAGGAGTCACGAAAAAAGAACACGTGAACATCGGCATACACCAGAAGATAGTGATGAGGACTTATGCGGACTCCCTTGCTTTACCCGAAGGGTCTGCAAAACTTGAGTACTGATACGTCTCCAACGTATCTATAATTTCTTATGTTCCATGCTAGTTTTATGACAATACCTACATGTTTTGTTCATACTTTACAATGTTTTTATGCATTTTCCGGGACTAACCTATTAACAAGATGCCACAGTGTCAGTTCCTGTTTTCTGCTGTTTTTGATATCAGAAAAGCTAGTTTACAAATATTCTAGGAATTGGACGAAACAAAAGCCCACGGTCTTATTTTCCACGGAGTGTTCCAGAACACCGAAGGAGAGACGAAGAGGGGCCACGAGGTGGCCACACCATAGGGTGGCGCGGCCCCACCTCTGGCCGCGCCGGCCTATGGGGTGGGCCCCTCGGGCGCCCCCCGACGCTGCCCCTTCGCCTATTTATTCCTTCCGTCACGAAAACCCTAGTACCGAGAGCCACGATACGAGAAAAGTTCCAGAGACGCCGCCGCCGTCAACCCTACCTCGGGGGGTTCAGAAGATCGCCTCCGGCACCCTGCCGGAGAGGGTAATCATCATCGGAGGGCTCTACATCACCATGCCCGCCTCCGGACTGATACGTGAGTAGTTCATCCTTGGACTACGGGTCCATAGCAGTAGCTAGATGGTTGTCTTCTCCTCTTGTGCTATCATGTTTAGATCTTGTGAGCTGCCTATCATGATCAAGATCATCTATTTGTAATGCTACATGTTGTGTTTGTTGGGATCCGATGAATATGGAATACTATGTCAAGTTGATTATTGATCTATCATATATGTTATTTATGTTCTTGCATACTCTCCGTTGCTAGTAGAGGCTCTGGCCAAGTTGATACTTGTGACTCCAAGAGGGAGTATTTATGCTAGATAGTGGGTTCATGTCTCCATTGAATCTGGGGGAGTGACAACAATCCCTAAGGTTGTGGATGTGCTGTTGCCACTAGGGATAAAACATCAATGCTTTGTCTAAGGATATTTGTATTGTTTAGATTACACACAGTACTTAATGCAATTGTCTGTTGTTTGCAACATAATACTGGAAGGGGTGCGGATGCTAACCTGAAGGTGGACTTTTTAGGCATAGATGCATGCTGGATGGCGGTCTATTTTCTTTATCGTAATTCCCTAAGTAAATCTCATAGTAGTCATCATGATATGTATGTGCTTCTCTATTTGTCAATTGTCCAACTGTAATTTGTTCACCCAACATGCTATTTATCTTATTGGAGAGACACCACTAGTGAACTGTGGACCCCGGTCCATTCTTTTACATCTGAAATACAACCTACCGCAATCATTGTTCTCTTTTGTTTTCTGCAAGCAAACATAATTCTCCACACCATACGTTTAATCCTTTGTTTTCAGCAAGCCGGTGAGATTGACAACCTCACTATTAAGTTGGGGCAAAGTAGTTTGATTGTGTTGTGCAGGTTCCACGTTGGCGCCGGAATCACTGGTGTTGCGCCGCACTACACTCCTTCACCAACAACCTTCACGTGGCCTTCATCTCCTACTGGTTCGATAACCTTGGTTTCTTACTGAGGGAAAACTCGCTGCTGTACTCATCATACCTTCCTCTTGGGGTTCCCAACGGACGTGTGCTTTACTGTCACAAACAGCTACTTTTCTGGTGCTATTACACCCCAGGGATTTCTAACTCCCTACACGCCAGCAGCTACTTTTCTGGCGCCGTTGCCGGGGAGATCAAGACACGCTGCAAGGGGAGTCTCTCACACCCGATCTCTTTACTTTGTTTATTGTCTTGCTTTATTTTATTTTCTGTCTTGTTTGCTTTCTTTATATCAAAAACACAAAAAAATAGTTACTTGCATTTAACTTTGTTATCATGTCTAGTTCTGTACTTGTTATTTTGTCACCTGAGGAATTGATCTTTACTTTTAGACAAGGGGATGAGGAGAGTTTTAAAGAACTTTGGTCTAGAATTTTTGATTCTTATGGTAAAACTGAACCTAAAATGACTCTAAGCCTGCTTCTTAGTAACTTTTATTTTGGGCTTATTCTTCGCTATAGATATGCTTTGGATGTTGTAGTGGGAGGAGATTTCCTTCACTCGCGATGGGGATCAAGCTTTTAATGCCATAAAAAATTGGTTGCATCATCTAGCTCAACTAATAAATTTGATTCATCTCTTGCTAGCATTCATGATAGATTAAACACTCTCGAGACAAATATATCTTGTTTAAAAGAAGGGTATAATCAGATTCGTGAATATTATGATTATGTTCCAGTAAACTTTGAACCTTCAATGTGGGTCCCTACTATTAAGGTTGCTATTTGTGGTGAAACTTTTTATGCCCGTTGTGATATTATGTCTGAGTTTTTCCTTATGCCTAAAAGTATTTATGAATCTTTGAAACTTTGGGGACTTACTGAAGGTGGAGAAGGAATAACTCTTGCTGATAATTCTGTTATAATTTCTAAGGGGATAGCTGAAGGTGTGTTCACATCCTTTCTTGGAAAAACGGTATCCACTGATTATCTCGTTATTGAATGTGTAGGGACAAGACAAATCACACTTGGAAGATCCCTGCTGAAACTCTTGGGAGCAACCGTAGATGTGGAAAAGGCACTCTAAATTTTACATCTACACCCGGATGCGGTCATGTATTCCCTAGACCAAAAATAAAAATAAGAGTAAGAGGGGTAGGCGTAAAGCCCTTGGTAATAATGTTAATGCTTCTTCTCTTGATGTTATTTGATTTTCACTTTCTGCGCCTAGCTGAAAGGCGTTAAAGAAAAGCGCTTATGGGAGACAACCCATTATTTTATTTCTGCAAATTTTCTTTTATATTTGAGTGAAGGTGCTTGTTACTACTGTAGCAATACCTTTGTATCTTTATTTTCTTGCATTGTTGTGCCAAGTAAAGTCTTTGATAGAAAGTTGATACTAGATTTGGATTTCTGCGCAGAAACAGATTTTTAGCTGTCATGAATTTGAGCTTCTCCTTTGTAGAAAAATCTAAAAATTCTGAAAAAATTCATGAGTAATCCTCAGATATGTACGCAGCTTTCATTCAACTGGAGATTTTCCATCTGAGCATGTTAAGTGCCTCCAAAAAATTCGTCTTTACGGACTGTTCTATTTTGACAGATTCAGCCTTTTATTTCGCATTGCCTCTTTTACTGTGTTTGAGTGGATTTCTTTGCTCCATTAAATTTCAGTAGTCTTGGGTAATGTCTAGAAGTGTTGGGAAAGACTGTGTCTTTGCTGAACATGTGAATTTTTTATTATGCAATAACCCTCTAATGAGATTGCTTTGTGTTTGGTGTGAAGGAAGTTTTCAAGGATCAAGAGAGGAGGATGATATAATATGATCAAGAAGAGTGATAAGTCTAAGCTTGGGGATGCCCCCGTGGTTCATCCCTGCATATTTCAAGAAGACTCAAGCGTCTAAGTTTGGGGATGCCCAAGGCATTACCCTTCTTCATCAAACTTATCAGGTCACCTCTAGTGAAACTATATTTTAATTCCGTCACATCTTATGTGCTTTACTTGGAGCGTCCGTGTGCTTTTATTCTCGTTTGTTATTTTAAGTTTTCTTAATAAATCGGATCCTAACATGTTTGTGTGGGAGAGAGACACGCTCCGCTTTTTCATTTGAACACTTGTGTTCTTCGTTTTATTTTTCATGTTCATGGCGAAAGCTGAAAGCCGCAGAACTTATTGTTATTTGGTTGGAAACAGAAAATGCTTCATGTGGTAATTGGTATATTGTCTCGAATAATTTTATACTTGGCAATTGTTTTGAGCTCTCAAGTAGATCATGTTTAAGCTCTTGCATCATGTAGTTTAAACCAATTAGTGGAGAACTACCGTAGAGCTTGTTGAAATTTGGATTGCATGATTGGTCTCTCTAAGGTCTAGATATTTTCTGGTAGAAGTGTTTGAGCAACAAGGAAGACAGTGTAGAGTCTTATAATGCTTGCAATATGTTCTTGTGTAAGTTTTGTTGTACCGGTTTATACTTGTGTTTGCTTCAAACAACCTTGCTAGCCAAAGCCTTGTACTAAGAGGGAATGCTTCTCGTGCATCCAAAACCTTGAGCCAAAACCTATGCCATTTGTGTCCACCATAACTACCTACTATGTGGTATTTTTCTGCCATTCCAAGTAAATACTTCATGTGCTACCTTTAAACAATTTAAAACTTTATTACTCCTTATTTGTGTCAATGTTTTATAGCTCATGAGGAAGTATGTGGTGTTTTATCTTTCAATCTTGTTGGGCAGACTTTCACCAATGGACTAGTGGCATATATATCCGCTTATCCAATAATTTTGCAAAAAGAGCTGGCAACGGGGTGCCCAGCCCCAATTAATTAACTTTCATTAATAATTCTCTTCACATGTTTTGCCCTGATTTATCAGTAAGCAACTTAATTTTGCAATAGACACTCCTCCATGGTATGTGAAATGTTGGAAGGCACCCGAGGATTCGGTTATCCATGACTTGTGAAAGCAAAATGTTGGGAGGAGTGTCATCTATAAATAAAACTAAAATACATGTGTAAACAAAAGAGAAGAGGGATGATCTACCTTGCTGGTAGAGATAACGTCCTTCATGGGAGCCGCTCTTTGAAAGTCTGTTTGACAAGGGGGTTAGAATGCCCACTACCATTCGCTGACAACAACAAACACCTCTCAAAACTTTATTTTTATACTCTCTATATGATTTCAAAACTTGAAAAGCTCTAGCACTTGATTTAATCCCTGCTTCCCTCTGCGAAGGGCCTTTCTTTTACTTTATGTTGAGTCAGTTTACCTACTTCTTTCTATCTTAGAAGCAAACACTTGTGTCAACTGTGTGCATTGATTCTTACATGCTTGCTTATTGCACTTATTATATTATTTGTGTTGACAATTATCCATGAGATATACATGTTGAATGTTGAAAGCAATTGCTGAAACTTAAATCTTCTTTTGTGTTGCTTCAAAACCTTGTATTAAGAATCTATTGCTTTATGAGTTAACTCTTATGCAAGACTTTTTGATGCTTGTCTTGAAAGTACTATTCATGAAAAAAATTTGCTATATGATTCAGTTGTTTAGTCATTAACTTTTTGTTAGCAAACTATAGACCATTGCTTTGAGTCACTTCATTCACCTCATATGCTTTACAATAGTGTTGATCAAGATTATGTTGATAGCATGTCACTTCAGAAATTATTATTTTTATTGTTTACCTACTTGAGGGCGAGTAGGAACTAAGCTTGGGGATGCTTGATACGTCTCCAATGTATCTATATAATTTCTTATGTTCCATGCTAGTTTTATGAAAATACCTACATGTTTTGTTCATACTTTACAATGTTTTTATGCATTTTCCGGGACTAACCTATTAATAAAATGCCACAGTGCCAGTTCCTGTTTTCTGTTGTTTCTGATTTCAGAAAAGCTAGTTTACAAATATTCTCGGAATTGGACGAAACAAAAGCCCACGGTCTTATTTTACACGGAGTGTTCCAGAACACCGAAGGAGAGACGAAGAGGGGCCACGAGGTGGCCACACCATAGGGCGGCGCGGCCCCACCTCTGGTCGCGCCGGCCTATGGGGTGGGCCCCTCGGGCGCCCTCCGATGCTGCCCCTTCGCCTATTTATTCCTTCCGTCGCGAAAACCCTAGTACCGAGAGCCACGATACGAGAAAAGTTCCATAGACGCCGCCGCCGTCAACCCTACCTCGGGGGGTTCAGAAGATCGCCTCCGGCACCCTGCCGGAGAGGGGAATCATCACCGGAGGGCTCTACATCACCATGCCCGCCTCCGGACTGATGCGTGAGTAGTTCATCCTTGGACTACGGGTCCATAGCAGTAGCTAGATGGTTGTCTTCTCCTCTTGTGCTATCATGTTTAGATCTTGTGAGCTGCCTATCATGATCAAGATCATCTATTTGTAATGCTACATGTTGTGTTTGTTGGGATCCGATGAATATGGAATACTATGTCAAGTTGATTATTGATCTATCATATATGTTATTTATGTTCTTGCATGCTCTCCGTTGCTAGTAGAGGCTCTGGCCAAGTTGATACTTGTGTAACATCCCAGAAATTTAAAACCAAATAAACAAATTCCCCTAGTTCCAAATTTTGGAACCAACAAAAACTTTTATTAAATTAAGATTGGTACATAATAACCTTGCTTAATTTTTGTGCTATTGCCATGATTGCTTGTTATTAGTATTTGAAATAATCTTAAACCCTAAAACCTCACCCCTCTTCTCACCATCCTAGCTAAAATAAAATAAAAGGAAATTAAACAAGAAAAAGGCATATGTGCCTATGGCTATAATTACAAATCTTTACCCTAGACCTTTCCACCTTAGTTAGAGGATTGGAAAAGCTTTATAAACCTTATATAGTACTTCTTAAATCATTTTCAAGTTAAAACCAAAGAAAATAAAAAGAAACTAAAAATGCCATAGAGGCATATGAGTGTAAAATAGCAAATTTGTGAAATTGAGAAGATTGACCCTAGGACTTGTTGTGAATGGTTGGATCACCTCCATATACCATTTCAACACTCAACAACACCAATTGGGTCAAACCAAGTCAAATTAAAAATCAAATGCAACATATGCATAGAAGCCTATGTGACACATAGGAAATTCACTAAACCTTGACCTATGACTTTAAACCTTGACCAAATGGTGTAAAACCATCTCTAAACCCAATATAACACTAAATGGACCCTAACCCATGTCCAAGTAAAGCAAGATCAACCATTTACAAGTTTATTAAAATTTGACAACTCATCTCTTATGTATTAAGGCCAAATTTGCAAATCTTTGAACAAGACCATTTGAATTGGTTTCAATGCTCTTAAAATGTTTCTAAACTAATAAGAACCACATTAGAGTCAACAAAAGTCAAATCAAATAAAGAGAATTCAAATGGTGAGATAATTCCATTTTTACTCACATACACATTATGCCAAATATCAAATCTTCACCAAAGGTCACCATTACTTGATCTCTTGCTTGTGTAATACTTAAATATGATAAACTAACACAAATGCATCATTGGATCAAGAATCAAACCCAAGGAAATCAAGATTTCTTCATACATGTGATAATGGTCAAAAGTGAGTTTTATAAAATGTTCCTCACTTAACCCCTCTGGTTTTCTCAATTCTTAAACTAAACTTGGTCAACTATTGCCATGTCATCCAAGACCATGTCAAGGTCAACAACTTTCATGTTGACCTTCTCTGGCTGAAGTTGACCAGGTTGACCGAATAGGATTGACAAGTGGAGACTTTGAAACTATGGGAAGATCAACCCCATTTTGAAATCTCACAAACTTTAACCAAATCCACCACCACCACCACCAATCTTTCACATTATTTATATGTTTGAGCTTCACCAAAAAGAAATCCAAAATTCGACCAAAAGTCTCATGCGGCCATTGTGTCGAGCACCTTGTGTGCACAATCTGGATTTTGTGTTACATGCTTATGTCCAGCAGATTTTAGCCTCCACCACTTTCTAATCGTGATCATCACACACTAGTACCTCCCCTGCATCAAGCCCTGCCAGTTTGCACTGAGTAGAGTAGTGCCATGATCAAAAACTTCACAATGCCGAGCTCAAGGACATCACCATGCCACCCTACCTCCACACCTCTCTCAGGTCCATCCAACCTTGTCAGCTAGACTCACCAGGAAGTACAAAGCATGCTAGACAAGATCCCACCTCCAAACCATGCACGACAAGCCCTGGCCACGCCGTGATCACCACGTCTGGACGCGCCAGAGCGTGCATCGGCGTGTCACTGGACGCCGCAGTACATCGTCTCGCCTGGACTCCCTCGTCCTTCTCTCCCTCTCCCACTTGGCACGCACACTCATCACTCCACCAGCTACACGCTAGACATGCTAGCTGGCACGCGGGAACGCCCTAGCCATCGCCATGATCGACATCTCTGCCTCCACGGTACTGCGAGCACTCGAGCATCGCCAACACTCCCTCGTCCTTCCCCTGTCGTCCCATCACGCTCGTTAGCCTCGCCTAGCCGTCGCCTACACAACGCGCATCCTAGCTTGCCCCTTGGAGCACCGGAGACGCCACGCCGTCGACAACCTCCCACGGGCACCCGCAGCACCTCGACCCCCTATAAAAGGAGGCCGCTCCTGGACGATCACAACACACCAGCCGCCTCCCCTCTCACCACTGGTTCTCCTCGACCACCCAATTGAACACCACCACCGCCGGAGCTGCTCCAATCGCAAGACGAAGGCCGCCGGAGACCTGAGATCGACGCCATTGATCCACGCCGCCCCGAGCTCCGCCACTGTACCAGGGGCCTATTCACCCTCGCCAAGGTCGCCTCGACACTCTCCCTCGACCGCCGGCGACCTCCAGTGCCCTCCGACCCCCTACCTCGCCGGCGCAGCAGGCGCTCCTCCCCCGTCGACGACGACGACGCTCGACCGTCGATCGTCCATCTGATCCAACGGCCCCCATTCGCAGGTACCGATTCGGTGTTTACGAGTCACTGACGGGTGGAGCCCGCCATGTCAGGCGGCCCGCGTGTGCTAGTCACGCTGTTGGGCTGGCCCAAGTCCGTTTCGCCCATTTAGCCCATTTAGAGTTCCCGCCAAGCCTAGTAATTCAAATATGAATTAATCTATTTAGTTCAAATTCAATACTGCTGCTTACTTCCAATTTGAGTATTTAAAATCAACTACACCAAATTTAGCAAATTTTATATATTTGGAAAGCTCAGGAAATTATCTAAATAATGCCACTGGCCTCATGTCCAAATTCGTAATTAAATTTAAATGATAAAAATAACAAGGCAGGGCCTTTTCTAACTTCAAATAAATATTAAAAATTATCTACAAATGATTTTAAGTTGATTCCAACTCTAATAAATCACATTTAACATAATCTAATTGTTTATGCAAAAATATAGCATAGTTGTTTTGCATGATCATGGACTAAAAGTCAAATAATGGCTATGGAGCCATTTCTAGCCCATTTAATCCATACACATAAACTTATTTAAATAGTATGGGGGCTTCTCCCTCATTTAAATTGTGATCCTAAGTAATTCAACTAGAGGTACTGACCTTGGTCAAGTAAGTCTCATGCTTGGTTACTTAGAGATTTTAAATCAGTTAGATGATAGATTTAACTTATATGAAGTATAGCTTCTCACTTAAATCATTAGTCCAAATAGTTCAATAAGAATTGATAACATATGTATTAATGACCCATAGGTTCATTTTTAAAATATTAAATCATCCTCATAAGTAGTATTTAAATTTTTCAAACCTATCTATTAAATCATATGAGATACTTTGCTCTCATTTAAATCTTGCCTCAACCAAATTAATATGAAGTAGATCCCATGGTAAATTAAAACTCACATTAAATTAATTAATAATATTAAACCATTGCAAGGTGTCATTAAAATGGTATGAGGTGATCACCACATTTAAATCATCTTTATCAAATAATATGAAGTAATGTGTTGACCTTTAATTTCCTAGGCTCATACTTGCTCAATTATAAATCTTAAATCTAAATAGTATTTAAATTTTCCAAAGATTAATTAAATCACATGAGCTGATGAATCTCATTTAACTCACTTTTCTCAAATACTAAGTGTGAAGTGTTGACCTTGGTCAACATGGGATCATCCTGGTTATTTGAGAATATTGAATCACCTCAATAATAGTCCGTTAAATTAGTTACCACTATGTGTTAAATCATATGAGAGGTATTCCTCTCATTTAAATCTTGTTCTCAAGTAATTCAATATGAGGTAGTGATCATGGTCTATGTAACCTCATAATGAATTATTTGGTGGCATCAAATCACTACCATGTTAGTATTAAATTGCATGAGGTATGGAACCTCATTTAAATCCTTGTCTCAAATGGTAAGTATGAAGAGGTTGACTTTGGTCAACCTAGGTCATATATTATTCATAAGAGAAATTAAACCTTACAAAGATTCAATGAGAGGAAATTATTTTCTCACAAACTAAAGAGAAACCCTAACTCCTTTTTTTTAATAAGAGGAAATTATTTTCCTATTACTAAATAAGGAAACCCTAGCATAATCTTGTAATAAATGTTAAGTAGTGATGCTAGATTATTGTGTGAGCCATTAAGGCTAATTAAGAGTACTTAAGTATTGTTTGGTGATTGTATCCTCGTACTCGTTTATAGACGCTAGTACCGGAGGCTATCAAGAGGAGGAGGTATTCTACCAAGAGGAAGAAGAAGAACACTTTGATCACCTCACCAATCAAGGCAAGATAATACTCTTGCAAGCTATTACCCATGCAAGCTGATACTCTTGCAAGATAATACTCTTGCAAGCTAATATTAATGCCAGCTATTACCAGTGCAAGCTAATAAACTTGCTAACCATAATGGTGCAAAGCTCTACAAGAGCAAGGCACCATTACATTTTACTTTATGAACCTATCCCAAGTTTTTACCTTACAAGCTTTAATGCTTTTGGTTTATCAAAGTTTACTTTTTGATTCATGATTCACTTGGTCTAGAGTAGAACAAGATCATCAAATTTAGTCTAGAGCAATGAAAGCTAGATAGCACCCCTCATGACTAGTTGCTAGTGCTAAACGAATAAAATTGACTACTCTAGATGGGAACATGTGAAATGAAATGACTTTGAAACCTTGGAATGATGGTTCATTCCATTGAATGACTTTGAAGGTGAATATGACCAAGAGAAGATGGTGATTTTTGATATAAAACTGATGGTTGGGTTCGGATGCGATACCATTCCAATTTTGAAAGTACCCCCACAATACCCAACATGGGTAAGGGCTTAACTAGAAATTTATGTGCTTTAGTATGGGTTCCCTCTAAACAAGCGTCATCGGGGTTATGCCAAGGGCTGCCTCCAAAGAAATATGCGATGTTGTGAAATGACGTGAAATGAGGTGAATTGTCCGGCCCAAGCCCTGTGCAGTTCCCAGGCTGACGGTGTGTCTTCACTGGGAGGCCAAGCTCATGGGGAGAGGTGCCTGTACTAGAGTATATAAGTGAAAGGTTATGATTGGTAGTCCGCATACGGAGTATGATAAATCAGGGCCAGCTAACCCTGACGGATTATTGCAAATATTGTGGCACAAGTGTACGACCTCTGCAGAGTGTAGAACTATTCGAATAGCCGTGTCCACGATTACGGACGATTGGAAAGGCCATACTGTTCCGTCATCAGACCATTTTCAAAAATGTGACATATGACTGGTGACTTGAATTTGAAAGGTGAATGGTGATTTCGAATTGAATCACAACAGAGTTGTGGGAATGACACTAATGTTCCCACTTGAGTTAGTCTAGTGATTAAGCATCTTTACTAAATGTTTATGAAATAAACTTGGCTTTATGCAAATAAACCTAGAGCTTAGTATCCCCTTACCACAATTGATAGTGCTTACACTAGTATTAGTTTGCGAGTACTTTAAAAGTACTCATGGCTTTGTCCCTGGCTATTCAAATGGCCAGACTATGAAGGTGAACAACGAGTACGAGGAAGATGGACAGCAGGACGTCTACGACAACTAGGACCGCTCCTGACGTCAAGCGTTGGCCAGTGGACTAGATAGTCCGTTACTACTTCGCTTCCGCTATTTGTGATGTTCGTTGATCAATATATCAACTACTATTGTAATATTGGATCATGTGATCTATCTTTGTAAGACGATTCTGTGTTGTAATAAATGATGACTCTATGATATTCAACTATTATGTCTTGCAACAACAATATTCCTGGGATTGCGATGTACGGCATAATAGGCATCTGGACTTAAAAATCCGGGTGTTGACAAGTTGGTATCAGAGCCATTGTTTGACCTTAGGAGACCCTAGTTAGAATGGACGTTCGGAAAATTTAGTTTCCAAAAAACAAATGAAGTGAGTATTTGTGAAAAAACTTATTCTTTTTCTTCTCTACCAGCTCTTCTTAAAAATAATAAGCCATGCACCTCCTTATAAATCCATTTAAAATTTTGCCACACTGGTTCACATCTCTAATCTACTCATCCATTTCACTTTCAGATGGAGCCCTACGTCCAGACGGAAACCTACGATCTGGAAAACGGAGGAAGTCTGGTGTTTGAGCGCGACTTGTACCTGGTGTCCGAGAAGCTCGAACGCCCACCTCCCCAGTTCCACGGAGTCCAGATCCACAACACCCCCACTGGGGAACAGCAGTGGATGATCACCGCTGACTTGAAGGGAAGTCCGGAGCCTCCCATCTCGGAGAGGATCCTTTTCTCCTTCAAGGCATACAGCTGGGTGGACGGTCTTGCTCACGCCCTTCAGGAGGGACTTGCTCGGGTGTGTGGACAGAACATCGCCGCACTCCGGGGAAGCCGCTTCGCCCACTTCGCGAGGCACGACACCATGGGGGAACCCATGGCACTCTCTTCGCACCCGGTGCTCAAGATCCATGTGCAGCATTTGGACTTTATGCTCCATGAGACCCGGAAGGACCTGGAGCTGACACGTGTCCATGCCCACCGTGCCCAGATGGCTTTGGCTCATCATGCCGACGCCATCAGGCTACTCGCCAAGGACCGCAGGTCACTCTGCCTGCAGCACGCCAAGAATGTCGCTACTATCACACGCCTTCGCGAGAAGGTACGCACCTTGGAGGTGACTGTCCGGACCCAGCAGGACCAGATCCAGGAGATGGAGGAGGATGGAGAAGACATCCAAGGAGGCGATGACTTCCTGAGTGATGACAACGACTTTGAGGATGACGAGTTCACCGATGAGGAGGACTATGAGTTTCTGGAGTCTGCGGAGGATGGGATCATTCCCATCGATGTGGATGAAGACAATGAAGAATAGTTGCACTAGTTTCACTTACGTAGGTGTAAGTTGTATCCCGCACCATGTATCGTAGTTGTGGAAGAAGGGTTCTTAAAACCCTTAGTGCTTTAACTTGTAATGTGTGATGTTTGTTGTGAATAAATAAAGTGTGTGCTATGTTCAGCACAAAAATATTTCAAGTTTTAAGTTTAAACCTAACTTAAAATAAGCCATAGAAAATTCCCTCTTACCTCATGATATATCTACATAATCAGATGGCCCCACTGATGACCCACAAGTATAGGGGATCGCAACAGTCTTCGAGGGAAGTATTACCCAATTTATTGATTCGACACAAGGGGAGACAAAGAATACTTGTAAGCCTTAACAGCGGAGTTGTCAATTCAGCTGCACCTGGAAACAGACTTGCTCGCAAGAGTTTATCAAGAGTAACAGCTTTATGGCAAGTGGAAATAGTGAAATAACAAAGCAGCGGTGAAATAAAGACAAGCAGTAGTGATTATAGTAAACAAGCAGGATTAAAATACCGTAGGCACAGGGACGGATTTAACGGCGTTGCATGGATGAGAGAAACTCATGTAACAATCAAAGCATGGGCATTTGCAGATAATAATAAAACGGTATCCAAGTACTAATCAATCAATAGGCATGTGTTCCATATTTAGTCGTACGTGCTCGCAATGAGAAACTTGCACAACATCTTCTCGTCCTACCAGCCGATGGCAGCCGGGCCTCTAGGGAAACTATCGGATATTAAGGTACTCCTTTTAATAGAGTACCGGAGCAAAGCATTAACACTCCGTGAACACATGTGATCCTCACATCACTACCATCCCCTCCGGTTGTCCCGATTTCTGTCACTTCGGGGCCATTGGTTCCGGACAACGACATGTGTATACAACTTGCAGGTAAGATCATAAACAATGAATATCTTCATGAATCAATAACATGTTCAGATCTGAGATCATGGCACTCGGGCCCTAGTGACAAGCATTAAGCATAACAAGTTGCAACAATATCATAAAAGTGACATCTACTGGATACTAGGCACTATGCCCTAACAATCTTATGACTATTACATGACCAATCTCATCCAATCCCTACCATCCCCTTCAGCCTACAGCGGGGGAATTACTCACACATGGATGGGGGAAACATGGCTGGTTGATGGAGAGGCGTTGGCGGTGATGGCGGTGAAGATCTCCTCCAATTCCCCGTCCCGCGGAGTGCCGTAACGGAGACTCTGGCTCCCGCGACGGAGTTTCGCGATGTGGCGGCTCTCTGGAGGGTTTCTGGCGACTTCGACTTCTCTCCGTGCGTTTTCAGGTCGAAACCAATAAGTAGTCCGAAGGGGGGCGTCGGAGGCCGGCCGAGGGGGCCACACCACATGGCCGCGCGGGCCCCCCCGGGCCGCGCCGCCATGTGGTGTGGGGCCCTCGGGCCTCCACCTCCTTTGCCCTTCTGGCTCCGTCAATATTTTGGTAAAATAGGGCCTTCTGCAAGAATTCCGAGGATTTTCCCGAAAGTTGGATTTCTGCACAAAAACGAGACACCGGAGCAGCTTCGTCGAAAACAGCGTTAGTCCGTGTTAGTTGTATCCAAAATACACAAATTAGAGGCAAAACAATAGCAAAAGTGTTCGGGAAAGTAGATACGTTTTGGACGTATCAACTCCCCCAAGCTTAGCTTATTGCTTGTCCTCAAGCAATTCAGTTAACAACCGAGCGATAAAAGAACTTTCACGAACACATTTGCTCATATGATGTATATATTCTCATGCTATGGCTAATACTTAAGCAGTTCATAATGAGATACATGCAAATAAGATCATCCAACAGCTATGTCAATCATGGAGAGGTACCAACAATTAATAATAAGCACCATGAATCATGTATATAAGCAGGATTGCAATGTTCATAAGAGAATATGATAAAGTGGTATCTCGCTTGCTCGTATTTGATCGGCAAAACATAAATGCCGAGGCACCTCTTGAGTTCATAGAAAGACTAGAAGTAGTGATTGTCAAAGATAAAAGCATCAAAGTTATACCACAATCAATCATATTTTGAGACAAGCATATTATACTAAGAATGACAAGTTGTGCTCTCAAGATAGTGCTCAAAGAAAGAATGGAGACACAACATAAAAGTAAAAGATTGACCCTTCGCAGAGGGAAGCAGGGATTAACATGCGCTAGAGCTTTTCATTTGTAAAGCAGGAGTAAAATTATTTTGAGAGGTGTTTGTTGTTGTCAACGAATGGTAATGGGTACACTAACTACCTCATCAACCGGACTCACAAGAGCGGCTCCCATTTTATTTATTTTTGGTTGGCACTCCTTCCAACCTTTCTTTCACAAACCATGGCTAACCGAATCCTCGGGTGCCTCGCCAACAATCACATACCATGAAGGAGTGCCTTTTTATTTAAGTTTTATTATGATGATGACACTCCCCCAACCTTTGCTTACACAAGCCATGGCTAACCGAATCCTTCGGGTGCCGTCCAACAATCACAAACCATGGAGGAGTGTCTATTTAAGTTAATTAATTCGGGACCGGGAATCCCATTGCCAGCTCTTTTTGCAAAATTATTGGATAAGCGGATGTGCCACTAGTCCATATGAGAGTCCGTCAAAAGTAAATGACAAGGTTGAAAGCTAAACACCACATACTTCCTCATGAGCTATGAAACATTAACACAAATTGAGAAGCATTTTGAAAGTTTTAAAGGTAGCGCATGAGAATTTACTTGGAATGGTTTGAAATGCCATGCATAGGTATTTATGGTGGACACTTTTGGAACAACTTGGTTTTCAGGTGTTTGGAAGCACGAGCGGCGTCACCGCTCAATACAAGTGAAGGCTAGCAAAAGACTAGGGAGCGACAAATCAAGAGAGCAAGAATCGTCATAATCATGCTTGCGGCAAAATAAATTAACGGAGGCATAAAAGTGATACAAGAACTCGAAGCAATATAAATCATCGAGGCTTAATTGACTTTTTGTTCAGTCATATGCATGCGTGAGCATGTGCCAAGTCGATATAAATGAATTATTCAAAGGAGGATACCACAATGCCATACTTACTTATGAATAAAACAATGCAAGCAAACATCCATGACATGCTACTCATATTAATAAATTGGAACTAAACATGAGAGATCATTAACTACTAGACTTTCTCAAATAACATATACCTCACATGAACCAACTAAGCATGCTCATATGGATGAGTATATGTACAAAAATGAAAGCAAATAGAGTTCATACCAGCCTCTCACCACAATCGGATTGTCGTAGATCGTCATTATTGCCTTTTCACTTGTGTAGCTTGGATAATATGAAATGAAAACCACGCTCCAGCCACCGAAGACCATTGAACTCATGATGAACTTTACAAACCAAAGAAGAACAGCAAATATTTTTGGTGTTTTCGAATTAGAAACAAGCACGAAAGAAAACAAGCAAACAAAGCAAAATCTTTTTGGGTTTTCTTATAGCAAACTAACGATAGCAAATAAAGCAAACTAAGAGCAAGGTACCAAATAAACAAATGGTGAAGAGAAACAACAGAAATATTTTTGGTCTTTTTGTGTTTTAGGAAAGAAACAAAGCGAAAACAAAAGAATGCAAACTAACGAAACACGTAAAAGCAGGATGACGTAAATCTGCCAAATCCCGACAGCAGTACAGAAATCGAATTTAACAAAAATCTTCCATTGCTCAGACCAAAAAGTGTTCAACTAATGAAAGTTAGATAACAACCTGGGGAACATGCTCAAAAATTGGCAACTCAAAATAACGTTCTGGCTGTGCGTACGAATTTTTTTGGTAACAGCACAGAATCTGTTTTTGGACAGCACTTCCCCAAATATCATCTCCCTCTCATTAGAAAACCACTCTAGAGACTAAACAAGTATGTACAAGTATCCAGCAATCATAATATGCAAAGAATGAGTGATGCCGGTATACCTCCCCCAAGCTTAGGCTTTTGGCCTAAGTGGAGTTCATTCCCACGGTCCCCATGAAGTGGTGTCTTCGTAATATGACGAAGAACGACCCGGTTCCATGTATGTGCTGGAGGAAACGTCGGGGTACGTGACGGTGTAGTCGTAGGAGGGCTCGGCGTTCTCGGAGTCATGTTGCTGGTGGAATTCCTGTATCTTCATATGTTCCTCCACCGCCTCCTTAGTGAGCGACCATGATTGCCCGTCAATATTGAACAAACCTGGCCGGGGAAGAGGGATTTCCTTCTCATTCCCATCAGCAAACAACATTCTATAGACCATATTATCTATAGTGGAGTCAGTAGTAACAAAACGATGGCTCTTCATAGCAGCAATATCTAGTTTCCTAGGGGTTAATGGTACATCATTAGAATCAAGAGGAATATCTAGATGTGTTAGAATGCGCAGTGCAATAGTTCCTCCAAAAATAGGCCCCCTGCTAGACAAGCGGCGAGCAATAAGAGAACCAAGATGATAAGGTGTCTCTCCAAGTAAGTGCAACATTCAAGAAAGCAAGATGGTAGCTAGAGATGTTGCTAGTATTTTCTCTTCCCAAAATGCTAGTACCAATGTAATATGCGAAATATTTAATAGCAGGGAGTTGAATGTTTCTTATCTTCCCTCGCTGGATGGTACGGCAATCATCCCCGGTGATCCCTCGGTAGAGCTCCAACAAGTCCCGGGGATTGTCATCAATCCTCCTTGCTGTACCTATAGGGGCAATACCCAATGCACAACAAAATTCTTCCAATTTCATGGTAACATGAATATCATAAATCTTGAATACGACTGTCGGCTCATATTCCGTGTTGTGAAACTTGAAACTCTCAACGAAAACTTTGGTGAGCCTGTAATATTGTCCCCTTTCGTCTCCCACGTAGGTGGCTAGGCCTGCCCCGTTGACAAGGGTGAAGAAGTCATCCAATATCCCCGCATTGGTCGAAACTCATAACAAGGGAAGGATGAAGCATTAGGAGCCCCATGGTCCTCCTCGGGCGCGAAGCTAGGCGCGATGACATCCTCATTGTAGGATCGCCTAATTTGAGTAGACGCCCTTGAGGGCCTACCGGTGCTGGTTGTTGCTTTCTTGAACAACTCTCCAAATTTGAATTTCTTCATCTTCCCCTTCTGAAATTTTCAACAATCATTATAAAATTTGATTTCAAGGTATGTAATTGAAGGGAACTACTATAGGAACTTGCTAGAGTACTAAACATGCATCAAAACTAATTTCTACCACTTAGAACAAGCATGCAAGCTCACTAAACATGTTATCTACAGCAGCAAAATATTCAAGATATACTCAACCAAATGAAATTCTAATTGGACAATCAAAGGAGTCACATACCAAGGAGTAAATGTGCCAAATTTCAAACGAAATCTGGGCTGAGCAAGGAGATCGAAAAATCGCGAGTTCTTGAGCAGTAAACACGAGTGAGAGAAACTTGGTACGAGCTTTTTCGGGAGAGAGAAGATGCCGGGAGGAAGAGATGATGAAGTGGGGCAAGGGGTGGCCCACACCACATGGTGGCGCGGCCCCCTTGCCGGCCGCGCCGGCCTATGGTGTGGCACCCCCGGTGCCCCACAGGTCATCCTCTCGGTGCTCCTGCAGTGCCTCGTCGAAAAATAGGACCAACGGTGTAATTTTTGTAATTTTTAGAGAACTTCGAAAAATGCACATTTCGGGTATTAAATTAATGATTACCGCGCAGGAAAATGATTTCTAAAATCTTAAATGACTAAAGCATATTGCAAAACAAAAGTGCTACAAGCAAGTAAAATAGGTGAAGGGAGAAAGAAAGAAAGAAGTGTTGTTTAGCTCTTTTATGCAATAAAATATACTTGTTAACAAGGTTGATCAAGTCTTGCTACCAAATAAATTTTATATGACATAAGAAGAAATAAACCTCAAATCAATCATGTTACCTTATATTGAATTGATATGGATCCAATCACAAGAGTTTGATATTCTTCTTTAGGCTCATATATAGGACAATCAATGGATCCCACTTTGATAGTTTTCACATTAAAAATTGTATTGACTCCACATACTTTATCAATCCTCTTGGGAAAATAGACAAGTGTGTTCCTTATCATCAACATTGAAAGTAACCATGCCTTTATTGCAATCAATAACAGCCCCTGCAGTATTAAGAAAGGGTCTTCCAAGAATAATGGACATATTATCATCTTCGTGCATTTCCAACACAACAAAATCAGTTAATATCAAGCAATGCCGAGTAACTTGAACAGAACATTTTCACATAAACCAACAGGAATAGCAAGAGATTTATCAGCCATTTGCAAAGATATATCAGCTTGGTATCAATTTATCTAAATCAAGTCTCTTATAAAGAGAAAAAGGCATCACACTCACACCTGCTCCCAAATCACATAGAGCAGTTCTAACATAATTATTCTTGATGGAACAAGGAATAGTCGGTATACTCGGGTCGCCCAACTTCTTTGGAATCTTACCATTGAAGGAGTAATTAGCGAGCATAGTAGAAATTTCCTCATTGGGGATTTTCCTTTTGTTAGTAACAATATCTTTCATATACTTTGAATAAGGAGGCAATTTAATAGCATCAGCCAAAGGGATTTGCAAAAATAAAGGTTTCATCCAATCACAAAATTTATTATAATGTTCCTCCTCCTTTGATTTTAGTTTCTTAGCAGGAAAAGGCATTTGCTTTTGAACCCAAGGTTCTCTTTCATTACCATGTTTCTCAGTAATAAAATCTTCTTTAGTGTACTTTTTATTTTTAGCATGCTTTTCAGTGTTCTTTTTCAATTTCTTCTTTATCAGAGTATCATTCTTATCATTATCTTCCTCATGTTCATTACCACTTTCAGCTTCAAAGCATCGAAATAGAAATACTATTAGGATCATTAACAGTGTTCAGAGGATTCTACAACATTCTTATGTTTCTTTTTCTTTTTCTTAGATGGAGCACTAATTTTAATTAGTTGAGAATCTTGTTCAACTCTTTTGGGATGCCCTTCAGGATATAGAGGATCCCGGGTAGAAGCACCACCTCTAGTTGTTACTTCACAAGCATGTTTTTCTTTAGAATTATTTCCCAACAAGTCATTTTGCACTTTAGTAAGTTGATCAATTTGAGTTTGAACCATTTGAAAATGTTTAACAAGTATCTTAACATCATTGGAGGTTCTCTCCACAATACCATGCAATTCACTAATAGCTCGAGAATTTTCCATTAAATGATTCTCTACTCTCATATTAAAGTTTTCTTGCTTAACAATATAATTATCAAATTCATCTAAGCATTGAGCAGGAGATTTTGAATACGGAATATCTTCCCTAGTAAAGTGTTGAAGCGAGTGTACCTCAATCATGGATGAAGGGGGAATTGTCTCACATATATCTTCTATAGGAGGTAAATTCTTCACATCTTCAGGTTTAATACCCTTCTCCTTAAGAGACTTCTTGGCTTCCCTCATATCTTCATCATTTAATTTAATCATACCCCTCTTCTTCACTATCGGTGTCGGGGTTGGTTCGTGTGTAGACCAATCATCATGATTCCGGCCTATTTTAGCCAATAATTCTTCAGCATCGTCCGGAGTTCTTTTCCCGAAAACACAACCAAGCACAACTATCCAGGTATGCCCTAGACTCAATAGTTAGTCCACTATAAAATATATCAAGTAAATCATGCTTTTCCAAATCATGGTCAGGCTGAGCTCTAATAAGAGAGCAAAATCTCGCCCAAGCCTCGAGCAATTTCTCTCCATCTTCCCGGTCAAAATTATAAATTCTCTGCAAAGCAGCATGTTGAGCACTAGCAGGAAAGTATTTTCGAAAGAAAACATCACGCAAGTCAGTTGGACTTTTAATAGAACCAGGAGGCAAATTATTATACCAAGTTTTAGCATCATCCTTTAATGAGAATGGAAAAATTTTAGCGACAAAATAAGTACGCATCTTGACATCATCGTAAAACACGCCACTAAGAGTAGATAACTCAATCATGTGTTCAACAGCACTTTCTTTTTCAGCACCACAAAAGGGTGTTTTCTCAACAATAGCTATATGAGATAGATCAAGAGAAAAATCATAATCTTTATCCCTAATGTTTATAGGAGATGTGGCAAATTTAGGATCAGGAGATGGTTTATATCTAACGAAGATGTTCTGCAAGCAACTTTTTAATTTTTCTTGCATCAGTAGTAGCATTGCATTTTTCAATAAAAGCATCATCAAGCTCTACATAATCTTCATCAAGATCATCACTAGAATAATCAAGTTCAGGTGATTTAACAGATGTAGTAACATTAGGAGTTTCAGTATTTTCAATTTGTCTAGACTTAGCAATTGTAGCATCTAGAAAAGATCCCAATGAACCACTATCATCAAGCACAGCAGAAACATTATCAATATTATGAGAATTTTCAGATTCCGCAGAAGTACCAGCACGTGAAGCATATGGCGGTGAAACAAGTTTATCAATCACAGATGGTGAATCAAGAGCAACAGAGGTACTCAGAGTTGTACCTTTTCTTGTAGTGGATGGTAATATGGCGATCTTAGTATCGCGAGGTTTACCCATGATGGAGAATTTGCAGAGAACAATATCAATCCAAGTGAACTTCCAAATAAAGCTATGCTCCCCGGCAACGGCGCCGTAAAATAGTCTTGATGACCCACAAGTATAGGGGATCGCAACGAGTCTTCGAGGGAAGTATTACCCAATTTATTGATTCGACACAAGGGGAGACAAAGAATACTTGTAAGCCTTAACAAGCGGAGTTGTCAATTCAGCTGCACTGGAAACAGACTTGCTCGCAAGAGTTTATCAGTAGTAACAGCTTTATGGCAGTGGAAATAGTGAAATAACAGCAGCGGTGAAATAAAGACAGCAGTAGTGATTATAGTAAACAGCAGGATTAAAATACCGTAGGCACAGGGACGGATTTAACGGGCGTTGCATGGATGAGAGAAACTCATGTAACAATCAAAGCATGGGCATTTGCAGATAATAATAAAACGGTATCCAAGTACTAATCAATCAATAGGCATGTGTTCCATATTTAGTCGTACGTGCTCGCAATGAGAAACTTGCACAACATCTTCTGTCCTACCAGCCGGTGGTAGCCCGGCCTCTAGGGAAACTACTGGATATTAAGGTACTCCTTTTAATAGAGTACCGGAGCAAAGCATTAACACTCCGTGAACACATGTGATCCTCACATCACTACCATCCCCTCCGGTTGTCCCGATTTCTGTCACTTCGGGGCCATTGGTTCCGGACAGCGACATGTGTATACAACTTGCGGGTAAGATCATAAACAACGAATATCTTCATGAATCAATAACATGTTCAGATCTGAGATCATGGCACTCGGGCCCTAGTGACAAGCATTAAGCATAACAAGTTGCAACAATATCATAAAAGTGACATCTACGGATACTAGGCACTATGCCCTAACAATCTTATGACTATTACATGACCAATCTCATCCAATCCCTACCATCCCCTTCAGCCTACAGCGGGGGAATTACTCACACATGGATGGGGGAAACATGGCTGGTTGATGGAGAGGCGTTGGCGGTGATGGCGGTGAAGATCTCCTCCAATTCCCCGTCCCGCGGAGTGCCGAACGGAGACTTTGGCTCCCGCGACGGAGTTTCGCGATGTGGCGGCTCTCTGGAGGGTTTCTGGCGACTTCGACTTCTCCCCGTGCGTTTTCAGGTCGAAACCAATAAGTAGTCCGAAGGGGGGCGTCGGAGGCCGGCCGAGGGGGCCACACCACATGGCCGCGCGGGCCCCCCTGGGCCGCGCCGCCATGTGGTGTGGGGCCCTCGGGCCTCCACCTCCTTTGCCCTTCTGGCTCCGTCAATATTTTGGTAAAATAGGGCCTTCTGCAAGAATTCCGAGGATTTTCCCGAAAGTTGGATTTCTGCACAAAAACGAGACACCGGAGCAGCTTCGCTGAAAACAGCGTTAGTCCGTGTTAGTTGTATCCAAAATACACAAATTAGAGGCAAAACAATAGCAAAAGTGTTCGGGAAAGTAGATACGTTTTGGACGTATCACCCACCAACTCGTAACGCCACCCAGGATGCCATGATGCAACTGCTGCAGACAATGATGGCAGACCGAGAAGTCGAAAGAGCTGAACGCCAAGCAAACCTTGCTGCACTGCAACAGCTAGCTCAGAACAATCAAGGCCATGGAAACCACAATCACCCTGGGTCAAAGCTGAAGAATTTCCAGAACACCAACCCTCCAATGTTCAGCAAAACCGAAGGGCCCCTCGATGCCGATGACTGGCTTCAGACAATAGAGAACAACCTTGAAGTTGCAGGAGTTGAAGCCGCAGAAAAAGTATCGTTTGCCACCCACTACTCGTCGGGACCTGCCAGAGCCTGGTGGACTAGTGTCCGTGCAATGAATGCGGGACAGATGATGACATGGGAAGACTTCAAGCTGAAGTTCAGCAAGTACCATGTGCCCCAAGGACTAATCAAGAAAATGAGAGACGAGTTCCGTGAACTCAAGCAAGGAAGAATGTCCGTGGTGGAATACCGCGACAGGTTTCTCACTCTGTCACGGTACGCCCCGGACGAGACCGACACAAATGAGAAAAGAAAGGAAAGATTTTTGAACGGACTGCACGACGAGATGCAAACGGTGTTAGTAAATATTCCGTTCGCTGACCTCGAAGCCCTCGTGGACTCAGCCATACAGATGGAAGGAAAGCTGCATCAGGCCAATGAGAACCGCAAGCGCAGAATGATGAACCAGAGTGGACCCCACCATACCCAGAAGCACCGCAATAACTCCTCGGGAGGATTCACCCCCAGAAACAACAGGCCACCTGCTCAGACTTATCACCCCAACCACAGCAACAACAACAGAGGACCCCCGAAGCCCGGAGGCAACAACAATAACCACAACAGCCACCACAACAATGGGAACAACACCAACACCAACACTGGCCCGAGGACTGGAAGCAATGCCATTCCCGTCACCCCGAAGGACAAGTCAACTGTAAACTGCTATGAATGTGGAGTTGTGGGCCACTACTCCAAAGAATGCCCCAAGAAGCTTGCCAAAATCGCTGCCAACACCGCTGCACCTGCCCAGCAACAGCGCCGCTTCGCAGGTAGAAGGAACCAGAACAACAACAACGGCCGTTTCTACCACATGACTGCCACTGAAGCTCAGGAAGCACCCCAGACCCTGACAAGTATGCCTTCCTGTTAATCAAAATGCCCAATCTCTCTTAGGAACCTAACTTCTCTTAAAATCTCGGGACGAGATTTGTTTAAGGGGGAAGGGTTTGTAACATCCCAGAAATTTAAAACCAAATAAACAAATTCCCCTAGTTCCAAATTTTGGAACCAACAAAAACTTTTATTAAATTAAGATTGGTACATAATAACCTTGCTTAATTTTTGTGCTATTGCCATGATTGCTTGTTATTAGTATTTGAAATAATCTTAAACCCTAAAACCTCACCCTCTTCTCACCATCCTAGCTAAAATAAAATAAAAGGAAATTAAACAAGAAAAAGGCATATGTGCCTATGGCTATAATTACAAATCTTTACCCTAGACCGTTCCACCTTAGTTAGAGGATTGGAAAAGCTTTATAAACCTTATATAGTACTTCTTAAATCATTTTCAAGTTAAAACCAAAGAAAATAAAAAGAAACTAAAAATGCCATAGAGGCATATGAGAGTAAAATAGCAAATTTGTGAAATTGAGAAGATTGACCCTAGGACTTGTTGTGAATGGTTGGATCACCTCCATATACCATTTCAACACTCAACAACACCAATTGGGTCAAACCAAGTCAAATTAAAAATCAAATGCAACATATGCATAGAAGCCTATGTGACACATAGGCAATTCACTAAACCTTGACCTATGACTTTAAACCTTGACCAAATGGTGTAAAACCATCTCTAAACCCAATATAACACTAAATGGACCCTAACCCATGTCCAAGTAAAGCAAGATCAACCATTTACAAGTTTATTAAAATTTGACAACTCATCTCTTATGTATTAAGGCCAAATTTGCAAATCTTTGAACAAGACCATTTGAATTGGTTTCAATGCTCTGAAAATGTTTCTAAACTAATAAGAACCACATTAGAGTCAACAAAAGTCAAATCAAATAAAGAGAATTCAAATGGTGAGATAATTCCATTTTTACTCACATACACATTATGCCAAATATCAAATCTTCACCAAAGGCCACCATTACTTGATCTCTTGCTTGTGTAATACTTAAATATGATAAACTAACACAAATGCATCATTGGATCAAGAATCAAACCCAAGGAAATCAAGATTTCTTCATACATGTGATAATGGTCAAAAGTGAGTTTTATAAAATGTTCCTCACTTAACCCCTCTGGTTTTCTCAATTCTTAAACTAAACTTGGTCAACTATTGCCATGTCATCCAAGACCATGTCAAGGTCAACAACTTTCATGTTGACCCTCTCTGCTGAAGTTGACCAGGTTGACCAGAATAGGATTGACAAGTGGAGACTTTGAAACTATGGGAAGATCAACCCCATTTTGAAATCTCACAAACTTTAACCAAATCCACCACCACCACCACCAATCTTTCACATTATTTATATGTTTGAGCTTCACCAAAAAGAAATCCAAAATTCGACCAAAAGTCTCATGCGGCCATTGTGTCGAGCACCTTGTGTGCACAATCTGGATTTTGTGTTACATGCTTGTGTCCAGCAGATTTTAGCCTCCACCACTTTCTAATTGTGATCATCACACACTAGTACCTCCCCTGCATCAAGCCCTGCCGCTTGCACCTGAGTAGAGTAGTGCCATGATCAAAAACTTCACAATGCCGAGCTCAAGGACATCACCATGCCACCCTACCTCCACACCTCTCTCGGGTCCATCCAACCTTGTCAGCTAGACTCACCAGGAAGTACAAAGCATGCTAGACAAGATCCCACCTCCAAACCATGCACGACAAGCCCTGGCCACGCCGTGATCACCACGTCTGGACGCGCCAGAGCGTGCATCGGCGTGTCACTGGACGCCGCAGTACATCGTCTCGCCTGGACTCCCTCGTCCTTCTCTCCCTCTCCCACTTGGCACGCACACTCATCACTCCACCAGCTACACGCTAGACATGCTAGCTGGCACGCGGGAACGCCCTAGCCATCGCCATGATCGACATCTCTGCCGCCACGGTACTGCGAGCACTCGAGCATCGCCAGCACTCCCTCGTCCTTCCCCTGTCGTCCCATCACGCTCGTTAGCCTCGCCTAGCCGTCACCTACACAACGCGCATCCTAGCTTGCCCCTTGGAGCACCGGAGACGCCACGCCGTCGACGACCTCCCACGGGCACCTGCAGCACCTCGACCCCCTATAAAAGGAGGCCGCTCCTGGACGATCACAACACACCAGCCGCCTCCCCTCTCATCACTGGCTCTCCTCGACCACCCAATTGAACACCACCCCGCCGGAGCTGCTCCAATCGCAAGACGAAGGCCGCCGGAGACCTGAGATCGACGCCATTGATCCACGCCGCCCCGAGCTCCGCCACTGTACCAGGGGCCTATTCACCCTCGCCAAGGTCGCCTCGACACTCTCCCTCGACCGCCGGGACCTCCAGTGCCCTCCGAACCCCTACCTCGCCGGCGCAGCAGGCGCTCCTCCCCCGTCGACGACGACGACGCTCGACCGTCGATCGTCCATCTGATCCAACGGCCCCCATTCGCAGGTACCGATTCGGTGTTTACGAGTCACTGACGGGTGGAGCCCGCCATGTTAGGCGGCCCGCGTGTGCTAATCACGCTGTTGGGCTGGCCCAAGTCTGTTTCGCCCATTTAGCCCATTTAGAGTTCCCGCCAAGCCCAGTAATTCAAATATGTTAATCTATTTAGTTCAAATTCAATACTGCTTCTTACTTCCAATTTGAGTAATTTAAAATCCACTACACCAAATTTAGAAAATTTTATATATTTGGAAATCTCAGGAAATTATCTAAATAATGCCACTGACCTCATGTCCAAATTCGTAATTAAATTTAAATGATAAAAATAACAAGGCAGGGCCTTTTCTAACTTCAAATAAATATTAAAAATTATCTAAAAATGATTTTAAGTTGATTCCAACTCTAATAAATCACATTTAACATAATCTAATTGTTTATGCAAAAATATAGCATAGTTGTTTTGCATGATCATGGACTAAAAGTCAAATAATGGCTATGGAGCCATTTCTAGCCCATTTAATCCATACACATAAACTTATTTAAATAGTATGGGGGCTTCTCCCTCGTTTAAATTGTGATCCTAAGTAATTCAACTAGAGGTACTGACCTTGGTCAAGTAAGTCTCATGCTTGGTTACTTAGAGATTTTAAATCAGTTAGATGATAGATTTAACTTATATGAAGTATAGCTTCTCACTTAAATCATTAGTCCAAATAGTTCAATAAGAATTGATAACATATGTATTAATGACCCATAGGTTCCTTTTTAAAATATTAAATCATTCTCATAAGTAGTATTTAAAATTTTCAAACCTATCTATTAAATCATATGAGATACTTTGGTCTCATTTAAATCTTGCCTCAACCAAATTAATATGAAGTAGATCCCATGGTAAATTA
Source organism: Lolium rigidum (assembly GCF_022539505.1). Classification (NCBI taxonomy): domain Eukaryota; kingdom Viridiplantae; phylum Streptophyta; class Magnoliopsida; order Poales; family Poaceae; genus Lolium; species Lolium rigidum. Next base: position 284,859,737 of record NC_061510.1, read on the forward strand.
AAACTCACATTAAATTAAGGGATTTCTATTTTCGTGCCCCTGGTTCGTTAGTTGTACTCAGTTTTCCCCAGTCCCTTAGTTTTTCCTCAGTTTTCCCCTCCTCTAGTTTGAAACACGCACAAGTGCTGGAACGGCCGGTAGCCGTCAGGTCAGAGGCCTTGACCGTTAGTCCGGACCGGGTGGGGCCGCACAGGGGCAGCTCCTCCCCGACCGTCTCGTGCCGACGGGTAGGGTCGGGAGACACGTCGGAGCAGTCATCCATTTATCGGCCGACGTGTGGGCCGTTTTATTTTTCATGATTTTATATGCGGTGCTGCCAATGACAAATGGGGCCGCTCTATAGGGCTGCCGCAGCCAATGACCAGTGGGGTCGTATATTTTTCGATAAAAGACATATATTGCCGCTCCGTGGGGCTGCCGCAGCCAATGACCGAGTGGGGTCGTCTATTTATTTAGGGAAACTCATATATTGCCGCTCTGTGGGGCCTCCGCGATCAATGACCAGTGGGGTCGTATATTTTTCAATAAAAGACATATATTGTCGCTCCGTAGGGCTGCCGCAGCAATTGACCAGTGGGGTCGTCTATTTATTAAGAGAAACTCATATATTGCCGCTCTGTGGGGCCTCCGCAGCCAATGACCAGTGGGGTCGTCTATTTTTCAGGAAAAGACATATATTGCCGCTCTGTGGGGCTGCCGCAGCCAATGACCAGTGGGGTCGTCTATTTATTTAGAGAAACTCATATATTGCCGCTCTGTGGGGCCTCCGCAGCCAATGACCAGTGGGGTCGTCTATTTTTCAGGAAAAGACATATATTGCCGCTCTGTGGGGTGCCGCAGCCAATGACCAGTGGGGTCGTCTATTTATTTAGAGAGAAAAAATCATATATTGCCGCTCTGATATATGTCTTTAGAGAATATCATAGAGAGAAGCAACAAGTTCGCTAATTAATTATTCTTAAGCTAGACCGGAGAAGCGCTGGCAGCTCGTTCCCCACCGTCGGACGGAGCAGCCATCGCCGGCGCGCTCGTCGCGCCGCCGGCTCTATCCCCGGCGGCGTCGGACGAACTGCGGCGCTGCACGTCAACCACGGCTCCAACGACTTGTTTCGTCCGCACGCATTGTACCCACCGCAGGAAAGTCCGCCGCAAGCAGATCCGCCGCCCACGACGACCGGGATTTGTTCCGCGCACCAATTGGCATAGCTTGGTAAGACCTCCGCTTCTGCCTCCCCCGCCCCCTAATCGATTCGGTTCCCGTAATTTATTGGAGTTTGCAGGTACGAAATAGTCCTCAATGTCTCGTCGTAGCGGGTACACCGGCGAGGGTGGGGATTCGATCATGTCGTGGCCACGTTCTACTTCTCCTACCTCGTCGGAAGTGCAGGTATATAGCTTCAGCTCTCTGTACTACCGTTGAATTTGAAGTTCCGCCATGGCTTGTTGGGGTGATTTCAGTTGTTCTTTTTTCCATTATTGTTACAGTTAGCCAGGCAAGCCGATGATCCATCGTACATTGCATACCAAGATGAATCAACCCAGTGGTGTAGCCAGAGGATGGATTTGGAGGAGAAGGTGGCCAATTTAGGTGATGAATTGGCCCGTAAAAACCTGACGATATTCGAGCTGAAGCGTATTGTGGAGGAAGAAAAGAAGAATTCAGAGCTTATTCGCAAGGAGAAGTTGAGAGTTGAGACAGATCTTGCCGTATTTGATCAAGTGGTAGAAAATCTAGAACATGAACTTAAAGTGATGGGAGAGGAGAAAAGTAGATTCATCTCGTGCAGTTTTATTAGGTGTCATCCCTGTCCTAGCAGCTTATGTGGTTCCGGTAGACGATTTAGTATAGAATTGTTATTCAGTAGATGGCTCTAACCACCGTATTTTGTTGTGGCTCTAAGCACTCGTATTTCGGTGTACAATTTCCTACTTGTGCTAAGTAATGCGCACGATAATTTTAGCATGCATGAACATTTTATAAAAGTGAAGGGATCCCAAAAGTGAATGCATGTACCAGCCTCCGGATCAAATACATATCAATATCTTCCCAATCAAGTTGGGATAGAATTCAAATCATACATACGGATGTACATGGACACATCAAGAACGTGAAGAAGCTTTTTTTGAGACGGAGGTAGTAGTTCGAACAATTTTATACCATTTGGAAATTGAAAAATACAAATTTATAATAATTTATCCCAATTTGCGGCGTCGAACACGGCCGCGCAGCGATGGGCAAGAAAGGCCGGGACGACGGGCGGCTGAGGGGTGGTCATCTGCGCCATCAAACGTTGAAGCGATGTTATCGGCGATGGCTTCAATGTTCGTGGCATCGATGACCAGTGTCGGAACCGCCGCTGTCTTGGTGTACTTCATCGCCGACGGATCCGCGGAGGGCTGGATCGGCGGCTTTGCGGCGCGGTTGTAGACGATGGCTTCAATCGTCTTGGCATCGATTCGCACTCTCGGCACCGGAAGTGAGACATCAACGAGCTGGGTCCGCGCCGTCGAAGCGATGTTGTAGGCGATGGCTTCAATGTTCGTGGCATCGATGACCACCTGCCGGCACGGCCGCCGTCTTGGTGTTCTTCATCATTCAACAGATCTGAGAATAGAATCGAAAGTGAGACAGAGAGAGACATTTCAACTATTTCTGACGGTTAGATCCTCACCGGCACTCTTAGATCCACGGCGCACGCACGGTTAGATGCACGCCGCCGCACGCACGGTTAGATGCACGCCGCCGCACGCACGGTTAGATCTGCGCCGCCGCACGCCGCCGCACGCACGGTTAGATCTGCGCCGCCGCAGGCCGCCGCACGCACGGTTAGATCCGCGCCGCCGCACGCACGGTTAGATCCGCGCTGCCGCACGCCACCGCAAGCACGGTTAGATCCGCGCCGCCGCACGCCGCCGCACGCACGGTTAGATCTGCGCCGCCGCACGCACGGTTAGAGAGAGGAGGATGCGACTGGAATATGCGACTGCCAGGGTTGGTAGGTATGTGCTCTGCTCTTGTCTCCGTATGCGTCCATCGTGGTCCATAGATACAGTCCGTCCGATCATAAATGATCGAACGGTGCAAGCGTTCGTTGAGCTTTCATCCAACCAAGATCCGTGTGACATACATCTCGACCAATCAGAGATCAGCCAGATGAGTACAAGTTAGGAAAACCGAGTAGAACCGAGAGGGGGAAAAGTGAGGAAATGTTTATCGGAAGGGCAAAACTGAGTATGACCGAGTAAGACAAGTGGGCCCGGAGGGGAAAACTGAGTAACACTAAGTAAAACAGGGGCACCCAAATAATAAACGGACTAAGGGAAATTGAAGCTTTTGGCATAAAAATTGTAAAATTGTGTTATTTGAACAATATATTACATTTTGGCCGACTAGATATTGTTTGCAACTCAAAGATACACAAGTGTGACGAATTTGGACTCATTTGGACAAAGTTTGTAAGCATAGTGGGTATTTGGGAGGTGTATTGAGCAGAAAGCCCCGCATCTTCATATCTAGTAGCTCATGGACTAGGAAGTGGTTTTGAAGCTTTTGGCATAAAAACTTCATATCTCTATATTTCCTTTTCCATTATTATTTCTCTAGGTTGTAGGTAACATAACAAGGCTCCATGGGAAGGTTCCACCATGTTTTGAATTATTTTGAATTGAACCCTAAAATGTTAAAACCCTAAAACCCTAAAACCCTAAAATGATAAATGTGGCTTAAATCTGGCATACAAATTGTTCATACAAATTCAAATTGTTCAACACAAAGGCATCCCCAATACAAATTGTTCATACAAATTCAAATTGTTCAACACAAAAGCATCCCCAATACAAATTGTTCAACACAAAGGGATCCCCAATACAAAGGGAACCACAATACAAATTGTTCATACAAATTCAAATTGTTCCAACAAAGGCATCCCCAATACAAATTGTTCAACACAAAGGGATCCCCAATACAAAGGGAACCACAATACAAATTGTTCATACAAATTCAAATTGTTCAACACAAAGGCATCCCCAATACAAATTGTTCAACACAAAGGGATCCCCAATACAAAGGGAACCCCAATACAAATTGTTCATACAAATTCAAATTAGTTGTTCAGAATAAAATCTTTTTCTTGCTCCTCGGTGTGACTCGCGGGGCCACCACCTTACTCCGGGTAACCCTACCAGGGATATTACCGGTGTCTACCTTCCTTTTGCCCTCTTTCTTGTTCTTCTTCTTCCGCGAAGCTTCGCTTTTTCTTCCGCCATGAGCTCTTCGAAGTGTGCATCACACATGGCCTTACAACTATCGAGGCAATCTCGATAATACTGTTCACTCTCCTCCGGACTCATCGGTTGAAGCCTTTCTACATCCATCTGTTCCCTCCGCTCTCGATCCATCGGTTCAATCTCCTCATGTTGAACTCGCTGCTTCAATCTCCTCTCGCATTTGCTGCTTCAATCTCCTCATGTTGAACTGCTGCTTCAATCTCCTCTCGCATTGGTTGCTTCAATCTCCTCATGTTGAACTGCTTGCTTCAATCTCAAGTTGAATTGCTGCTTCATTCTCCTCTCGCATTTTCTGCTCCCGCCCGATCTTCCATTCCAAAAGCCGGATCAACTCCATTTTTACAAAGCCTAGCAATGTGTCCAGGGATTCCACACCGTTTGCACTTACGTTTTCGAATCGGTGCACCACCCTCTCGCACTAGCTCGATCCTATTCTTCCTCGGCCTACCTGCCGGTCTAGTCAATACTTGGAGAGTATAGTTTGAAGCCTGGATCGACTTTCATCCATTGGTCTTTTCCCAACAAGGTAGGAACATTCATAGCATATGCAGCCCTAAATTTTGCAACAGAGAAATACTCGACACATACTCGATCAACTTCACCATCTTCACCCCCTATAACACTCATGAAAAACAATGCGTGTATGCAGGGTATCCCATGGATCTGCCATCCCCTACAATGGCATGTCCTATCAACCAAACTCACCTGGATACCTCCACTCGCATGTTTTTACCTGTCGGTGTAGGTTACCTCAGCCTCCATTCCTTTTCGACGCATTGCATCCTCAATTGTTTTGCCCTCTCATGCAAAGACTTAATCAAAGATGGGAGCATGAGATGGCCAACATAATTTGTGGATGCAATTCTTTGACGCAGATCGATCTTTATCATGATCATCCGCCTAATCTTATCAAATATTTGCCACAGACATAAGCCCTTTCAATGACTTGACCTTTGAGTTGAAACTCTCCGCAAGGTTACTTGTTACATAGTCTACCTTGCAAATTTCATTGAATTGGCTTCTTGACCACACCCTACCATGATGTTCATCCAAGTACTCCTTCACCCCAGGTTTTTGTTTATACAACACATCCAAATGAAACTTATGCTTCCTAGAGCTGCATGTGTATGAAGCTGGCCATAGGTTGTCGATAGAAAACTTTACCCTTGAATTTCTTTGTAAAATTTCGTACCAAGTGTCGCATACATTCCCTATGCTCCACTCCAGGGAATACTGCTTCTACCGCACTCTCCAAACCTTTGCAAGCGTCTGTGTGGATACAAGTCCTGGTGGATGACCTATAAGGTCGCGCAAGTTCTGCAGAAACCAAGTCCAACTTTCCTCTGACTCAACCTCCAAAACTCCATAAGCAACAGGGAACATCCAATTATGTCCATCAACTGCAGTAGCAGCAACTAGCTGTCCTTTAAACCTACCATGAAGAGCTGATGCATCCACGGCCAAATAAGGCCTGCAACCGTCCAAAAAGCCTTTCCAGCAAGCTTTGAAACAAACAAAAGACCTTCTAAAAAATTCCTTGTGCATTACCTTCCCGCTTTTCAATTTGTAGGGAACTGTATGCTTGTCTATTGCTACAACACTGCCTGGACTAGCCATCTCCACTTCAGCTTTGAAAGTGTAAAGCAACTGAAAGCTTTCATTCCATGGACCATTGATCTTGTCAAGAGCCATTTCCTTTGCATAGAACATCCTCATGTAAGGTACTTTCATCCCTTTAAACTTCTCAGCCACCTTTTTCTGGAGTGCCGTTGGACCAAGTGAAGGAGTTTCTCTCAGCCAATCTAGGATTATATCTCGCCAACCACCTAGTCTTCGCTAGCTTTGTTTTCAGGTCCGGCTCTCCCCTAGAGGTGGACACCTATGGATCTCCTTATTAACCTTTATCTGAAACATAATGATAAGGGATGTGAGTAATAGATAACAAATTTTACACCGTGATCTAAATACACAACTGGTTGGCGTAGTACCTGAACCAAGCTGCTTATGCGCATTGTGGATGCATGCAGCCTAAACCTACACCTTGGGTATGGGCATTTAATTGTGAACCTACCGGCTCACTTTTAATAACCTCATAATTATTCTTAGTGAGAATGTGATATGTAGTAATTGCATTACGGCTAGTCCATCATCGTTTGAAACACGGTGCCTTTTGCAAGCTGAGGATCCTCCCTGTTCCACTCAATTGTTGGCAAGTCTTCACCTTCGTAATCGGCTAAAACGAGGCTGTCATCGTTCTCATTCTTCTCTTCATCATCAGTCTCATCAAATCTGGCACCAAAAGCAATATCTTCCATGTATTGATCCTCCATTGCCTCGCTTATCGCATCGATCTACCAATTCGAGAAACATTAACTCATCCTCATCATCTTCAGGAGACTGATCCCCAATCTCTGCATCGTCCTCCACATTGACCACAGGAACGATCTGGCTACCACTCGCACTGGGGACAGATGGTGCTGCTGTGGACCTACAAGGATCGCCGCGGCGCACACTATTAGCAGAGGCAGCAGCAGTAGAGAGACATGATGCCCGACCACCTGATGATGCCCGACCACCTGATGATGCCTGGCCCCTGTCCACATGGACACGAATTTTACCGAAATGGCAAGAAGCATTCAAAGCAAAAAGAATTCCCGCATCATCGTCGGAAATTAGTGGAACCAATCTTTGCTCCGTGCTGTTGAAATATTCGAAATGAACTGCATCGCGAGGGCTCCAGGGGTACTTATCGAAGATGTTAGCTTTCAAATCCCTCAACGAGATGGTGGTTGCAACCACCGCAGGGAAGTAAAACCCATTCATTTCGCGTTTAGAATCACGCGTAAAGCTAGAATCCAGCCTAACCACCAGCCGAAAAGCCAGCACTGGATCAATCCTATTCGAAAAGCAACGCAGTTAGTTGAGCAACAACGATTGGCGCTCAAAAACTGCCTACTGTTAATTCACATAGGCAGACGATGCTTACCCGCATGGAATCCATGCGTTAGATCCCTCCGATTCCCAATCTTCTCCGCGGCTGACGGGAAGAGTCGGTACATCAGACGGATATACAAACTCTACCGCGACAGGGGTAGATCTAGATCTGGTGGAGGCGGATCCCTCTCCGCCTCCCGAGGGTGGTGGTGGGGGCGGGGGCGGCTCGGCGGTGGACGACGCCATAAGGTAGGAGGGCAGGACGGCGTGGCGGCGGAGGGGCGGTGTGTGAGCTCCTCCAGTATCGGGCGGAGTGGAAAGCTTTGGGTGAGCTCCTCGAGTCAACAGTTCAACATAGTTCGAAAGAAACGGTCAATTCAACACCAACGCGGCTCCCTAGCCGTCACCGGTAACAGTGAAGGCCTCGACCGGACGGCAACCCTCCCGTCTGAGCGTCTGCGACGGGTTTCAAACTAGAGGGAGGAGAAAACTGAGGAAAAACTAAGGGGCTGGGGAAAACTGAGTACAACTAACGAACCAGGGGCACGAAAATAGAAATCCCTTAAATTAATTAATAATATTAAACCATTGCAAGGTGTCATTAAAATGGTATGAGGTGCTCACCACATTTAAATCATCTTTATCAAATAATATGAAGTAATGTGTTGACCTTTAATTTCCTAGGCTCATACTTGCTCAATTATAAATCTTAAATCTAAATAGTATTTAAATTTTCCAAAGATTAATTAAATCACATGAGCTGATGAATCTCATTTAACTCACTTTTCTCAAATACTAAGTGTGAAGTGTTGACCTTGGTCAACATGGGATCATCCCTGGTTATTTGAGAATATTGAATCACCTCAATAATAGTCCGTTAAATTAGTTACCACTATGTGTTAAATCATATGAGAGGTATTCCTCTCATTTAAATCTTGTTCTCAAGTAATTCAATATGAGGTAGTGATCATGGTCTATGTAACCTCATAATGAATTATTTGGTGGCATCAAATCACTACCATGTTAGTATTAAATTGCATGAGGTATGGAACCTCATTTAAATCCTTGTCTCAAATGGTAAGTATGAAGAGGTTGACTTTGGTCAACCTAGGTCATATATTATTCATAAGAGAAATTAAACCTTACAAAGATTCAATGAGAGGAAATTATTTTCTCACAAACTAAAGAGAAACCCTAACTCCTTTTTTTTAATAAGAGGAAATTATTTTCCTATTACTAAATAAGGAAACCCTAGCATAATCTTGTAATAAATGTTAAGTAGTGATGCTAGATTATTGTGTGAGCCATTAAGGCTAATTAAGAGTACTTAAGTATTGTTTGGTGATTGTATCCTCGTACTCGTTTATAGACGCTAGTACCTGATGCGCGTAAATGTACACGTCCGTTGGGAACCCCAAGAGGAAGGTATGATGCGCATAGTGGCAAGTTTTCCCTCAGAAAGAAACCAAGGTTTAATCGAACCAGTAGGAGCCAAGAAGCACGTTGAAGGTTGATGGTGGCGAAATGTGATGCGGCGCAACAACAGGGATTCCGGCGCCAACGTGGAACCTGCACAACACAACCAAAGTACTTTGCCCCAACGAAACAGTGAGGTTGTCAATCTCACCGGCTTGCTGTAACAAAGGATTAAGCGTATCGAGTGGAAGATGATTGTTTGCAAGAAAATAGTAAAACACAATTGCGATGGATTGTATGCTATGTAAAGAATAGGACCGGGGTCCACAGGTTCACTAGAGGTGTCTCTCCCATAAGATAAAAGCATGTTGGGTGAACAAATTACGGTCGGGCAATTGACAAATAGAGAAAGGCATAACAATGCATGTACATGATATGATAAATATAGTGAGATTTAATTGGGCATTACGACAAAGTACATAGACCGCCATCCAACTGCATCTATGCCTAAAAAGTCCACCTTCGAGGTTATCATCCGAACCCCATTCAGTATTAAGTTGCTAAGCAACGAGACAATTGCATTAAGTATGGTGCGTAATGTAATCGACAACTACATCCTTAGACATAGAATCAATGTTTTATCCCTAGTGGCAACAGCACATCACAACCTTAGAACTTTCTGTCACTGTCCTAGGTGTCAATGAAGGCATGAACCCACTATCGAGCATAAATACCCCCTCTTGGAGTTAAGAGCAAAAACTTGGCCAGAGCCTCTACTAATAACAGAGAGCATGCAAGATCATAAACAACACATAAACAATAGATTGATAATCACCATAACATAGTATTCTCTATCCATCGGATCCCGACAAACACAACATATAGTATTACAGATAGATGATCTTGATCATGTTAGGCAGCTCACAAGATCCAACAATGAAGCACAACAAGGAGAAGACGACCATCTAGCTACTGCTATGGACCCATGGTCCAGGGGTGAACTACTCACTCATCACTCCGGAGGCGATCATGGCGATGAAGAGTCCTCCGGGAGATGAATCCCCTCTCCGGCGAGGTGCCGGAGGCGATCTCCTGAATCCCCGAGATGGGATTCGCGGCGGCGGCGTCTCCGGAAGGTTTTCCGTATCGTGGCTCTCGGTCCCGGGGGTTTCGCGACGGGGGCTTTAAGTAGGCGAAAGGGTAGGTCGAGAGGCGGCGAGAGGGGCCCACACCACGGGCCGGCGCGGCCGGGGCCCGGGCCGCGCCGCCCTATGGTGTGGCCACCTCGTGGCCCCACTTCCTTCCCTCTTCGGTCTTCTGGAAGCTCCGTGCAAAAATAGGACCACGGGCGAAGATTTCGTCCAATTCGAGAATATTTCGTTACTAGGATTTCGAAACCAAAAACAGCGAGAAAACGAGAGCTGGCTCTTCGGCATCTTGTTAATAGGTTAGTTCCAGAAAATGCATAAATATGACATATAATGTGCATAAAACATGTAGGTATCATCAATAAAGTGGCATGGAACATAAGAAATTATCGATACGTTGGAGACGTATCAGTACCGGAGACTATCAAGAGGAGGAGGTATTCTACCAAGAGGAAGAAGAAGAACACTTTGATCACCTCACCAATCAAGGCAAGATAATACTCTTGCAAGCTATTACCCATGCAAGCTTATACTCTTGCAAGATAATACTCTTGCAAGCTAATATTAATGCCAGCTATTACCAGTGCAAGCTAATAAACTTGCTAACCATAATGGTGCAAAGCTCTACAAGAGCGAGGCACCATTACATTTTACTTTATGAACCTATCCCAAGTTTTTACCTTACAAGCTTTAATGCTTTTGGTTTATCAAAGTTTACTTTTTGATTCATGATTCACTTGGTCTAGAGTAGAACAAGATCATTAAATTTAGTCTAGAGCAATGAAAGCTAGATAGCACCCCTCATGACTAGTTGCTAGTGCTAAACGAATAAAATTGACTACTCTAGATGGGAACATGTGAAATGAAATGACTTTGAAACCTTGGAATGATGGTTCATTCCATTGAATGACTTTGAAGGTTAATATGACCAAGAGAAGATGGTGATTTTTGATATAAAACTGATGGCTGGGTTCGGATGCGATACCATTCCAATTTTGAAAGTACCCCCACAATACCCAACATGGGTAAGGGCTTAACTAGAAATTTATGTGCTTTAGTATGGGTTCCCTCTAAACAAGCGTCATCGGGGTTATGCCAAGGGCTGCCTCCAAAGAAATATGCGATGCTGTGAAATGATGTGAAATGAGGTGAATTGTCCGGCCCAAGCCCTGTGCAGTTCCCAGGCTGACGGTGTGTCTTCACTGGGAGGCCAAGCTCATGGGGAGAGGTGCCTGTACTAGAGTATATAAGTGAAAGGTTATGATTGGTAGTCCGCATACGGAGTATGATAAATCAGGGCCAGCTAACCCTGGCGGATTATTGCAAATATTGTGGCACAAGTGTACGACCTCTGCAGAGTGTAGAACTATTCGAATAGCCGTGTCCACGGTTACGGACGATTGGAAAGGCCATACTGTTCCGTCATCAGACCATTTTCAAAAATGTGACATATGACTGGTGACTTGAATTTGAAAGGTGAATGGTGATTTCGAATTGAATCACAACAGAGTTGTGGGAATGACACTAATGTTCCCACTTGAGTTAGTCTAGTGATTCAAGCATCTTTACTAAATGTTTATGAAATAAACTTGGCTTTATGCAAATAAACCTAGAGCTTAGTATCCCCTTACCACAATTGATAGTGCTTACACTAGTATTAGTTTGCGAGTACTTTAAAAGTACTCATGGCTTTGTCCCTGGCTATTCAAATGGCCAGACTATGAAGGTGAACAGCAGTACGAGGAAGATGGACAGCAGGACGTCTACGACAACTAGGACCGCTCCTGACGTCAAGCGTTGGCCTGTGGACTAGATAGTCCGTTACTACTTCGCTTCCGCTATTTGTGATGTTCGTTGATCAATAGATCAACTACTATTGTAATATTGGATCATGTGATCTATCTTTGTAAGACGATTATGTGTTGTAATAAATGATGACTCTATGATATTCAACTATTATGTCTCGCAACAACAATATTCCTGGGATTGCGATGTACGGCATAATAGGCATCTGGACTTAAAAATCCGGGTGTTGACAACTTGTGACTCCAAGAGGGAGTATTTATGCTAGATAGTGGGTTCATGTCTCCATTGAATCTGGGGAAGTGACAGCAACCCCTAAGGTTGTGGATGTGCTGTTGCCACTAGGGATAAAACATCAATGCTTTGTCTAAGGATATTTGTATTGTTTACATTACGCACGATACTTAATGCAATTGTCCGTTGTTTGCAACTTAATGCTGGAAGGGGTGCGGATGCTAACCTGAAGGTGGACTTTTTAGGCATAGATGCATGCTGGATGGCGGTCTATGTTCTTTGTCGTAATGCCCTAAGTAAATCTCATAGTAGTCATCATGATATGTATGTGCTTCTCTATTTGTCAATTGTCCAACTGTAATTTGTTCACCCAACATGCTATTTATCTTATTGGAGAGACACCACTAGTGAACTGTGGACCCCGGTCCATTCTTTTACATCTGAAATACAACCTACTGCAATCATTGTTCTCTTTTGTTTTATGCAAGCAAACATAATTCTCCACACCATACGTTTAATCCTTTGTTTTCGGAAAGCCGGTGAGATTGACAACCTCACTTTGTTAAGTTGGGGCAAAGTAGTTTGATTGTGTTGTGCAGGTTCCACGTTGGCGCCGGAATCACTGGTGTTGCGCCGCACTACACTCCTTCACCAACAACCTTCACGTGGCCTTCATCTCTTACTGGTTCGGTAACCTTGGTTTCTTACTGAGGGAAAACTCGCTGCTGTACTCATCATACCTTCCTCTTGGCGTTTCCAACGGACGTGTGCTTTACCGTCACAAGCAGCTACTTTTCTGGCGCTGTTACACCCCAGGGATTTCTAACTCCCTACACGCCAGCAAGTACCCACTAGCTTCAAGTTACCCGACAACTATAAAAAGTTCAACGGGCTGCAAGATCTAGAGGATTAGTTAGTCGATTATATGGAGACACTAAAGTTGATGGTGGAACAAGAGCAACAGCTATGCAGAGCAATCAGGTCCACCTCAGTGGAGCCGCAAGATCTTGGATAATGAAGCTACCGGAAGGATCCTTAGATAGCTGGGAAACTTTCGAAGATTTGTTCGTAAGGAATTTCTGATCCATTTGCAAAAACCAGCATCGATTGAGCAGCTAAGAACTTGCAAGCAAAAGCCGGATGAATCGATGAGAACATACATTCAGCGGTGGAGTATCATCAAAAACTCAGCTGAGCACTTGTCCGATGAAAGAACAACCGATGCGTTTGTTGCAGGGATCCGAAGGAGAGACCTAGTCGAAGAGTTGGGGAGCTCCAACCCCAGGACAATAGTAGAAGTCATGGAAATAGCGAATCACTGGGCTGACGGAGAGGATGCTTTCCATAATAAACGACAAAGGTCACCCGAAGAAGATCGCAACAGAAACAACAACCAGAACAGGCGACGTTTCCGCAAATTTGCGGAATATGATGGTCCCAACCAAATAGCGGCTGGATTCCGAGGAAACAGTGGAGGAAATCATCGTGATGACTATCACAGGAGCAATGACCAATGAAGTGATCACAGAGATGCACCGAGTTCCAGCAGGCAAAATAATCGGTCGAGGTTCCCAAGGCCATACAATGTGTCACCCGAAGATTTGCTAAACGGGCCACGCCAGATGCACTTCTACGTTGACAATGATGGAAGGAGACAGTCGGGTCATCTCCAGAAGGACTGCCGAACTTTGCAAGCTTTGCGAAGGGCGACAGAGAGCACAAACGCGGAAGCAGTAAACAGAGGGTATGTGCAAGGACACACCAGCGAAGTACATGTACCTCTGCCACCACCACCCGCAATTACTACTGCAAACCAGCATCAATTGCAAATTGCGAGGCCTTCGGGTGCCAACGATGACTTCACAAGCACAAGAGGAGCAATGTCAATGATACAAAAAGGTAGGCCTTCGAATAGGTCGCAGAAGTTAATTTCTCGGCAGGTGTATATGGCAGAAAAGGCGCCTCCGCCAACTACTGAGTACCTCAATTGGCCGGGACAGCCAATAGGATTCACTATAGAAGATCACCCACCTCAAGTTCCACGGCCAGGGCATTCAGCGATGATACTACTAACGGTTATCGAGGGATATGATGTCTCCCACATATTCATAGATGGAGGAAGCATGTGGCGCTACTCGCCTCAAAATCTTCGGAGACTCTCAGTTGGTTGCCCAAAAGGTGATGAATAAGTGTGACGCAGTCAATGACAACATGATAGAATACAAAGAGGTATACAATGAACTCGAGAAAACCTTCGACGGTTGCAAAGTAAATCATGTGAGCAGACTCAGCAATGCTGAAGCCGACATTTTGGCAAACATCGGTCGCAGTGTTTGCCCATACCACCTGGAGTTTTTTGGGAGGATATTAGTGAGAGATCAACCAAGCCAAAGAAAACGACAGTGCCAAAGCAGCCGAAGAAGAAGGACAAACCTAAGAAAGACTCGAGGGCTCTAGTAGCCCCAGAATCACATATTTCGGATGAAGAGGAAGAGCCAGAGGAGGTAATGATGATACAAATCCCTTGGATGCAAGTATACTTGGCATATATGACAAAGAAAGAAATACCTGAAGATCCAGTAGAAGCACGAAGAGTTATTCGGCGGTCCAAAGCATTTACAGTGGTCAAGGGAGAATTATACAAGCGAAGTATATCGGGTGTGCTGCAGAGATATGTTACACCTGAAGAAGGACGAGTCATACTAAAGGATATACATGAAGGAATATGTGGACATCACGCAAGCAGTCGAGCAATAGCAGCCAAAGCTTTTCGAGCATGATTTTACTGGTGAACAGCCATAGAGGATGCGAAGGAAATCGTGCGCACTTGCGAAGCTTGCCAAAGATTCGCGTCCAAACCTCACTCTCGAGCAGCAGAATTAATGCCAATACCTCTGGCATGGACTTTTGCGCAATGGGGACTAGATATGGTGGAAAAGTTACACAAGTCCTGGCCAGGAGGACACGTATATCTGCTCGTAGCTATCGACAGATTCACTAAGTGAATTGAGGAAATACCAGTAACCTCGGCAGATGTAACATCAGCAGTAAACTTCATCAAAGGGATAGTTTTTCGGTTCGGCGTCCCTAACAGCATAGTCATGGACAACGGTAGCAACTTCACCTCCCGAGAATTTAAGGATTATTGTGAAGGCGTAGGCATCAAGCTGCATTTTGCGTCTGTCGCACATACTCAAACTAACGGCCAAGTCGAAAAAGCAAACAGTCTCATATGCAATGGCATCAAGAAACGTCTGCTTCCACCACTCAAAAAGCAAGACATACTTGGGTCGATGAATTACCCTACGTGGTGTGGATCTTGCGAACAACATCTAATGCAGCAACACAAGAAACTTCGTTCTTCTTAGTCCATGGTGCTCAAGCAGTGCTCCCGATAGAAATAGAGCATAACTCTCCCAGAGTTGCAGAATACGATGACGCGCAGAAGGCGCTCGAAGATGATTTCGACGCAATTAATGAAGCAAGAGATGTGGTGTTATCAAGAGTAAGTCCACATCAGCATAACCTTAAAAATTATCGCAGTCGACGTTTGCGGCCCAGATCCTTTGAAGTCGGCGATTTAGTTCTTCGGCTCAAGCAAGACGGGAATGAGAATTTGGAATCACCATGATTGGGGCCATACATCGTTACCGAAGTTATTCCAGGAGGAGTGTACAGATTAAAGGTCAAGAAGACATGCAAGGATGAAGGGAACCCGTGGAACGTTGCACAGCTGCGATGTTTTTACGCCTAGAGGGAAGTCAATATAGTAGCAACTATGTAAAAATACATTATATCTGAACAGCTCGCAAGTTTTCATACACACTATTTTCCTTTCAGGGCATCGAGTGGGGTTGAAAGGTTTTTAATGAGGCGGGCTTGCAACGCTGCAATATAGCATGGTTGGAATAAAAAATAGTGATGACATATGTTCTTTTCTTTACAAGCAATGCTCGGGGGCTCGAATCCGCAAATTTACAATATATTCGATTTCGACAATATACACGCTTTGGTCTCACAAAAACCTCGCAAAAAAGAGTATCGTTATGTCACCCGAGTTACTCGGGGGCTAAACAGGAACTTACAATACAAAAGAGGAATCTTCTTTGACTCCGTATGTGTCTCGCAACATTTTACAACAATACATGACAATATAGCACACGAAGAATTGTCCGCACAAGGTCCCGACATTTAAAAAACAAGATATACGACAAGTACATGTACACAACATTGCGTCTTGGCTCAGACCTCATGCACTGATCAATATAAAGAACTCCTATATCCACCTATCTATATTCTCTCTTGCAGCACATATATTTTGCATCGAATCATCATATCAGTATTCTTTGAAGAAAGTGGTGTCTACCTTGAGGAGCTCATCAATCATCTTCTCGGCGACAGGTGACACGGTCGCATTATGCCGATCAATGTTCAGTTTCCTCTTTGACATCTTGAGAAGAAAACTCTCGAAGACCTTGTCAAGATCCAATTTCGAGTGGCAAATCTTCAGCCAAATCAAAGCAAACTTGGCACGAGCCACCATCCGAGCATTCACAAAGTCGTGGATATTGCGCACATCCTTGAACTTGTCCATGAGTTCAGTAAGATTCTCGGGTTGAGGGTTGCGAGGAAACATGAAATTATATACCATGGACAAGGTACTATTGCAGAAGTCGAGAAACTCTTGAGTCTGGGTAGCTCGATCCTGAAACTGGACAATACGGCAACAGCGAGTCTCGTCCGCCCAAAAATCAATGTCGTTGGCCCTGGCAAGATGAAGAAGGCTCTCAACCCGCAAGTTTACCCTCTGTTCTTCAGCAGAAGTATCCAGAAACGCACCTACGAGAGAAAAATGAAAAAAGCAATATAGCATAGGGATAGACACAAAAGAACAATGAGAAAAAGTTGAGACAGAAGTAACATACCAGACATATTCTGACTTGCATCAGTCATGAGGTTGAGCATATAATTTTCACGCTGAGCAGATCGAGTGGCATCGCAGTTTCTTTTAGCTCAAGAGATTCTTGCGCCTGACGAAGAGCCATTTGTTCCGGATTCGAAGATTTCCATGATTGCTCCAGAGTAGTCATAGTTTTCTTTTTCATCCACTGAAGCTGCTATCGCAAATCGTCTACCTTCTTTTTGATAGAGCCAGGACACGACAAAATATCCAAGGAAGCCTGGAGTGTGAGGTAACAGGGGAGGTGTCGGGGTATCCAGCCCCGGTATAGTTGTAAAAAATTAACCGGAAAGCAAAACTTATCGACATCAATCATTTGGCAAGGAAAATTTTCCATTAGTGGTCATAGCACATTACATAAAGGAGTTTTTTTACAATATATGGCTCATAAGGCGCTTACAGAAATGGTCGGGAGCAGCAAAAGGCGAAAACAATCTACAAAACTAAGGGAGTACAAGTTCGTCTACTTGACCTCCATTTGGGCAGTGCTGGCAGAAGCTAAAGACCTCTGGTCAAGGACGGCGATGAGTCTCTTCGCGAAAATCTTGTCATGATGGCATCATTCACCAGAACCTTCCACTTTTCGGTGTTCAGGCTCCTGAAAGCGGCAACTTTTGCCCAGTCGACCTTTTGGCCACTAGCCGCCACGAGAGCGAGAGTCTCTTTGACTCCAATCTTCAAGCTTGCTTGGCGATGTACCAAGGCTGGATCATCATTTGCAAGGAAGGGCTTGACGAGCTGGTCAAATCTCTCGGGTTGCATGGTCTGCATGGTCTGCAGGAAAAAGTGAGGGAAGATGCGTCCAAACGCAGTTCGCCCAGACGCCAAGCACTCGCGCGCCAGCTTGCAGTTCAACTCGAGGATAGTGAGAGTATCCAAGATACAATCTTCATCCAAGCTCTGGTCCCTGGTATAGTGCTCACCAATTTTCTCTTCTGAAGAGAGGAAGGACTTTATCACTATAGATACAAAGTCAGCACAAAAAACGCAAGTTAGAAGACAGAGGGGAAGATATGGGATTACTCGAAAATCGGGAGGCTTGCGTCTCGAAGCGCGCAATTATGTCGTTCTCGCGTTGGAAGAGCTTGGCATCTTTGTCGCTCAAGGAATTTTCAGCGGCTTGAAGTCTTTGACGAAGATCTTTAACATCAACAGCTTCTTTTTCAGCCTTTTTACAAGCTTTCTCGCTAGCCTTAAGATTTTTCTCCAGATCATCGGCGCGTTCTTCGGCACGACGCAACGCCTCTGAAAGAAAGAACAAATGAAGGCAAAAAAAACAGGGAAGGAACATCAAAAGCATTGGGTATAGTAAAACTTTACCTCTCAGAGACTCAGCCTCGTCGCGGAACCCGATAAAACAGGAGCCTATATCAACCATCTCCTTCATCAAGGGCTGCAAAAAAGTCGACAGACAGAAACATAGTACCGGGAAGTCAAAAATTGTGCGAGTAAACAAATAATACGACAAACAAGATAAGATATCTTACATCGTCAAGGAGAGGAGTTAACCGACTCCCGGTGGCAATTTCGTGCTTACCAGCAGAAACCCGTCCTAGCTTTTTCTTCTTTGGTGCTCGGGGGTTGGGCGCTGGAGTCGATGCTTCTGGATCAATGTGTGCTTGAGGCGAAGTTTCTGGCGCAACATGACGATCCTCGGAAAGGATCAGCGTATGGGATGCGCTCGTGTTGGCTGGCCCATGAGTTTCGGGTTCCAACTCCTCTTCGTCGTTCCTGTCAATATAGCAACAATTTCAATACATGGAAGTCAAATAACAAGATAGTTGGAACTAAAGAAGGAACAACTTACGAGCTGACGTTGCCAGTAGCAGTGAAGGGGTCGAAGATTTCTTGTTCTTCGGGAGAAGATTCTTCAGCGGCTGGTTTGGAAAGTTTAGACGTGTCGGAATCTTCTTCGTTGGGGTTTCTCTTCCTCTTGCGCTTATCAGGAGAAGCAGTAGGAGGAGGAGAGATCGAATGAGCAGAGTCAAAAGCTTGTACTGACTCCAAGCCTTTGTCAGAGGAACCCGCACTCTTATCAGATTCCGCGGGTTCGCTCTCGCGAACAGAAGTTTCTTGCGAGTCGTCAATAACGACGGCTCGCTCAGATACATCTCCACCTTCAGGTAGGGGAAGAAGGGAAGAAAGAGTTTGGTGGTCCTGCAGTAAGAAAGAGCGAGACAATACGGCAAAAACCATTAGACCCGAAGGAAAACCAGTTACAGTTAGAAAGCAGGAGTAAAACTCGAAGGAAAACCCTTACAGTTGGAAGTGCATGGACACCACTGAATGGTTCCACGTGGCAGGAAGAAGGGACTTTACTCTTTTTGCTCAAAGAGGTGAAGTGGTGGACTAGCTTCTCCAAATCCTTCAAGGGAAGATCTTCAGAAAGCATGTCAGAGTCGTCAGCGCCTGAATACCACCAGAGGGGATTCTTGCGAGCCTGAAGAGGTTGCACTCGAATCCGCACAAAGTGTGCAATGATCTGCACACCCGATAGTTCTTCCCGTTCAGTATTCTGGAGCTCTTATATGTGAGAAATTAGCGACTCAGTGGCTGCTTTTTCTTCGACTGTGGCCTTTGCGTCCCAGGATTTGCGCCTCTGAATGTCTTCCGAAGAATCAAACAGAGCAAGAACATATTCTTGGGTATCCGAAGATTCGTCCTTAACATAGAGCCACTTCTTGCGCCAGCCTTGGACGGAGTCGGCAAACTTCAAGTCAAAATATCCGACTTCTGGCCGAACGCAAATGGAAACACCACCTACATTGTAGATGGTGTTCTTCGAGTTGTTGCGACAGAGGTAAAAAAATGCACTTCCATAGGCCCCAGTGAGGGTGGATGCCCAGGAAGCACTCGCATAGAGTGACAAAGATGGAGATGTGGAGGAGAGATTTAGGGGTCAGCTGGTGAAGCTGAATCCCATAGATGAAGAGAAGACCGCGGAGAAACTCATGCACAGGAACAGAAAACCCGCGAATGAGGAAGTCAACAAAGGTTACCCAGAAACCTGAAGGGGGACGAGGGGAACTTTCATCCCCTGGCATCTGCATCGCTTCCTTGTTGAACAAACCCAATTTTTGAGCAGCCGTTTGTCTTGCGATGAGATCTTGGATCTCTCCCATCCAGAGATCTTGTCCTTCTCCACGTGCTCTCCGGTTCCGGGAGCGATGTTCTTGGTGAGCTTGGTTCCCGGAGGCATGGTAACGAAGTGGCGGAGCGGAGAGAGGAAGAGGAAGATGAGCGCAGGAGGTGCTCGAGGTGGAAGAAGAACGTGGGCAGGAGCGAATGAATGTGCGGTGCAGCGAAAGGGGAAAATGAGGCGCATGGTAAAAACTTATAGATGAAAGATGATGAGGTTCAACTGTTGGATGAAAAGGAGAGGATCCTAGACCTTACGCGTGCTTGTGCGGTAAATAGTTTTTTCACTTTATTTTTTACGGGAGGAAGTTACTACGCGCGTGCCGGGAATATCGAAGGACGTGCGCGTCCCACTTGCAAGATGTGGAGGATGAGTAGAAGCTTTGGACCCACAAAACAGTGGTCTACCAGCAGTCGTGTCTTCACAGGGTGGTAGCAATGACGTCATGGTGCTGAAAAATCTTTGAGTACTGGAGCAATACATAGTTGGAAGTAAATTTTGGGAGCTTATGTCCAGATGCAAGCACATGTTCATATGATCGGAGGCTACTCTTATCAGAAGTATTGCATATACTTCTGATAAGATAACATGATGATGATTAAAATACAGAGTTGATCAAATAACAGAAGTTGAGCCTACAACCAAGTGCAAACACTAGGCTGTAGCCTCGGGGGCTACTCCCATCGGGAGCGCTGGTCGCGCACCCGATGAAATATAGAGGGATAAGAAGGAGAAGCAAAATAACGTGTCAATATAAAGTTGAAGTCGAAGAACTTTTGGGTACATCTTCGAGTTACATATAACTCGTCATGTACTCCCATCGGGAGGTCAAGATATTGTTTAACACGACAACTCGGAAAAATAAAGAATTCCAGCAGCCGCACAAAGGCACTCAACAATATATTCTCAGAGCGTGTTTGCCGCGGTAAAAACTCTGAATGTCGTGACTCGAAAAAGAGTACGACATGAATGTGCTCTCCCTCTTTATCCACATCAGCAGATGTGAAGAAAAATCCCGACGGACGCGTTGGATACTCGATAAAATGAGACTGGAATTCGATTCGCGATAAGTTCTAAAGCGGCACGTGTCGAATTATGCCAGTATTCCGGGTTCGAGTCTAGGGACTTCAGCTTGAAGTAGGTTTATGCGGGTTTGCCACGAGAGAAATTAACTGGTACCTGAGCCATCAGATGAACCAGCCTCATTTACCATTATCCATGTACAAAAGAGACACTAAGTAAAAATTCAGCATGACTCGAAAGTTTTAAATGGACATACGATGAAGATTTTACTCGACTTTACGATGGAGATTTTACTCGACTCTATGATTCAAGCAAAATCTCGGTGGCTACTGACATAAGTATGCCTAACAGGCATGCCGAATAAATTACCCTGGATCTATAAGAAAGCATGGAGCCCATGGACCCGAAGCTTTGGAGGCCTAGAAAGTCAATGTTCTTCGGGTTAGGAAAGTAGAGTTATAGTAGGAAACTTGTAAATTCCCAACACGGCTCGGATAGTTTGTAACTTGTACGGCACGAAAAGCCTCAGCTTCGCCTCCTATATAAAGGAGAAGCCAAGGGAGAAAGTGTCAACACCCGGATTTTTAAGTCCAGGTGCCTGTTATGCCCTACATCGCAATCCCAGGAATATTGTTGTTGCGAGACATAACAGTTGAATATCATAAGTCATCATTCATTACAAACCATAAAGTCTTACAACTTGGAATCACATGATCCATATTACACAAATAGTTGATCTGCCGATCAACGAACCGATCAACGAACAAACATAAGTTCATAGCGGAAGCGTAAGATACAAGGACTCTATAGTCCACGAGGCCAACGCTTGACGTCGGGAGTAGTCCTAGTTGTCGTAGACGTCCTGCTCGTCCATCATCTTCATCTTGCTGCGCCTCTTCATAGTCTGGCCATTTGAATAGCCAGGGACACAGCCGTGAGTACTTTAAAGTACTCGCAAACTAATACTAGTGTAAGTACTATCAATTCTAGTAAAGGGATACTAAGCTCTAGTTTCTTTTGCATAAAGCCAATTTTGAGTTCACAAGTACTGGAAATAAAGACTCTTCATGTACTAACTACTCAAGTGGGAACATTAGTGTCATTCCCACAACATTGTTGTGATTCAAAAACCCAAGTCACCATTCATCCTCAACATTTTCAAAAATCTAATACTGGAAACTGTATGGCCTTTCCAACTGTCCGTAACCGTGGACACGGCTATTCGAATAGGTTTACACTCTGCAGAGGTTGCACACTTGTGCCACAACATTTGATTCCATCCGTCGGGATAACCCCGAATCATCGTAACACAGTACGCGGATCATCAACCATAACCTTTCATTTACAAACGTTAGTATGAGCACCTCTCCCCATGAGCTTGGCCTCCCAGTGATGACCAACTGTCATCCCAGGAACTGCACGAGGCTTGGCCGTACAATTCACCTTCAATTCACATCATTCATCAACAACGGAGGCAGCCTCGGCATAACCCCTATGATGTGTGTTTAGAGGGAACCCATACTAATGTACATAAACTTCTAGTTAAGCCTTTACCCATAATCAGGTATTGTGGGGGTACTAATGAATTGGAAAGGTATCGCATCCAAGCCAATATTAGTTTTATATCAAAAATCACCATCTTCTCTTGGTCATATTCACCTTCAAAGTTCATTTCATAACTTTCATCATCATCATTATTTCCCACACATATTCCCATCTAGAGTAGTCATTTTTAATTTAGCACTAGCATCTAGATATGAGGGGTGCTAAGTATATGGCTTTGCTTCTAGGCTAATTTTGATACTCTTGTACTAATCTAACATTAACCCCATTGAATCATGAATCAAAAAGTACTTTAATAAACCAAAGCAATAAAGCTTGCAAAGAAAACTTGTAGTAAAACTTGGGATAGGTTTATGCTTCATAAGAAAAGATGAGAGTGCCTTGTCCTTGGTAGGACTTTGCACTTGCAAGAATATTAGCTTGCAACCATAGAGCTTGCAGTAGTGTTAGCTTGCCTTGGTTGTTGAGGTGGTCAAAGTTCTCTTCTTCTTCGGGGTAGAATCCTTCCTCTTCCTGGTATTCTCCGGTACTAGCGTCTATACACGAATACGAGGATACAATCACTCAATAGATCAAGAGCTATACTAAGCACACACATAGATCACACAAATTATTCTAGTGGTAACACATTGCCATCATGTTGGTTGGTATTGTTTTATTTTTAAGAAAAATAATTTCCTCTCATTATATATGTAAATGATAGTTCCCTTTTGTCCTTGAAGAATAATTTCCTCTCATTGAATCTTCTTAAGATTTAATTTCTCAAATACTCATGCATGAGTTTAGATTGACCTAAGTCAACCCTTCATCCTCATTATTTGAGAAAATGATTTAAATGAGGTAGAGTACCTCATACCATTTAATAATACTACAAGTGAGTTAAATCTCCAAGTAATTCATATAAGAGAGTTTGGTCCAGGGATCCAATCATCACATGAATTTATTTGGGACAAGATTTAAATGAAGTATAACACCTCATATGATTTACATAATATTTTAGGACAATATCACTTAGAGAAAATAGCCATATTGTCCCTTACTTAAGCTAGGGCATGATCATGCAAGGTGACCATACCAATTTATTGCATAATCAATTAGTGTAAGTAATATTTGAGCTACTAGAGTTGGAATTAACTTAATATCTATTTTATTTGATTTTTAATAATTATTTGAGTAGGGAAAAGTCCCTGCCTTGTTATTTTTATCGAATTAATTCTACAACGAATCTGGTCATGAGACCAGTGGCATATTGTAGATAATTTCACTAGCTGTCCAAATATATAAAATTTGCTAAATTTGGCCAAGCCAAACAATTTCTATGCAATTTCAAAGTTGGGTCCAGTGGGGGAATTCAACTAAATTATTTAAATGAAATTTGAAATAAAAGGGCCGGCGAGAAATGACACTGGGCCAGATTCGAATTAAAATGGCCCACACTACAAGAAAAGTTCTGATAGACAACGTCCCAAAATCGTCAACTAAGGGGCATTTTTCGTCGCCTATGGGCCTAACCCGACGATATGGGTTCCGTTGTGGAAACTGCGTCAGGCAAAGTCCAACGACGATTTTTTCGGTCCGTCGCGCTTGGGCGCCCTTCCGCCACGGAAAATCGGACCGTTGCGGAAGTGTTTTCG
>NC_061510.1:284883977-284998937 GCF_022539505.1 Lolium rigidum
TCCGTTCGCCGGGCGTGGCATCGCCAAAGACTGCGCTCTCGCTACTTTTATCCGTATCAACGGATGCGAAGAAAAATCCTAACGGACGCGTTAGGTACCCGATAAATTTGACCGGGACTCGACAGAATCGGTAAGACCTTAAGCGGCACCTCGTCGAAGTTTACACCAAGTATCCCGAGATCATGTCCGGGGACGTGATCTTGAAGTAGGTTTTTGCGGATTGCCACTAGAGCAGTTAACTAGTACCTGATCCGTCAGATGAACTAGCCCCAACTACCGTTATCCCTGTACAATATAGAATTTTATGTGAAGAAGCATAAATAAGAGTACTCGAAAAATATAAACAGATGAGATTTCCCTTGACTCTGCGATTCAAGCAAAATCTCGGGGGCTACTGACATAGGCATCCCAAATGGGCCTGCCAAAGATAGTACCCGGAGTCTACTGAAGGCCCATTACCCGAAGAATAAGAAGATTCGAGAGTCCAAGATATATTAAGGAAAGCTAGAGTTGTAATAGGAAGAGTTATTTGTAATCTGGCGGGATGAGTTAGAAACCGTCCCGGACTCTGTAACTTGTACAAAACGAAACCCTCGGCTCCACCTCCTATATAAGGGGGAGTCGAGGGACAAAGAAAGGATCGAATCTACTGTCAACATAACCCTAGTTTTCATAATAGCCGAGTACTTTTCGCCTAAACCTTCGAGATCTACTTGCCCTCTACTTCTAGCAAAACCCTAGTCTACAATCTGTAGGCATTGACAAGTTAATCCTTTGTCAATTGTACATAGAGGATGACATGCGGGTCCCACCAGTCAGCAGCTTACTAACGTTTCCAAGGCGGCAGGGGATGAAAAGAAAAAGGAAATAGCCAAAGATCAGAGGGTGAAAAAATCAAAGAAAAGAAACTTTTATAGTACATAGAGGATGACATGTGGGTCCCATGGGCCAGCAGGTTCCTCAACGTTTTCAAGGGCGGCATGAGATCGAAAGAAAAAGGCAAGTGACCAAAAATCAGAGGGTGAAAAATAATCCAAAAAAGAAACTTTTATTGTACATAGAGGATGACATGCTGTCCCAACGTTTCAAATGCGGTTTGAGATCAAAAGAAAAAGAAAGTAGCCAGAAATTAGGGGGTAAAAAAACTCCAAGAAAAGAAAATTGATTGTACATAGAGGATGACATGCGGGTCCCACGAGTTTGCAGCTTACTCAACGTTTCCAAGGCGGCAGGGGATCAAAAGAAAAAGGAAATAGCCAAAAATCAGAGAGTGAAAAAAAACCCAAGAAAATAAACTTTTGTAGTACATAGAGGATGACATGCGGGTCCCATGAGCCAGCAGGGTTCCTCAACGTTTCAAACGTGGCATGGGATCGAAGGAAAAAGGCAAGTGACCAAATATCAGGAGCCAAAAATAATCCAAGAAAAGAAACTTTATTGTACATAGAGGATGACATGCGGGTCCCATTTTGCAGCAGCGGTCCCAACGTTTCAAATGCGGCTTGAGATCAAAAGAAAAAGAAAGTAGCCGGAAATTAGGGGGTCAAAAAAAACTCCAAGAAAGGAAAGCTTTATCGTTCATACAGGCTGACATGTGGGACCTATGAGCCAGCAGCTTATGAACGTTTCAAAGGCGGCAGGGGATCAAAAGAAAAAGGAAATAGCCAAAAATCGGAGGGTGAAAAAAAATCCAAGAAATCAAACTTTTATTGTACACAGAGGATGACATGCGGGTCCCATGAGCCAACAGATTCCTCAACGTTTCAAACGTGGCATGAGATCGAAAGAAAAAGGCAAGTGACCAAATATCAGGAGCCAAAAATAATCCAAGAAAAGAAACTTTATTGTACATAGAGGATGACATGCGGGTCCCATTTTGCAGCAGCGGTCCGAACGTTTCCAAGGCGGCACAGGACCAAAAGAAAAATGAAGTAGCCAGAAATCGGGGGTGAAAAAAATCCAAGAAAAGAAAGATTTCAATTGGGCTGCATCTAGACATCTGGGCCTTCGAACTATCCTTCTGGGCCTTTTGACACGTACAATTTCAGCCCACTCCAGAACATGATAGTTCGGATTTTTCTCAAAAAAAAAACAGGAAAGTCCTATGCTTCGCCAAAACAAAAAACAAGGAGATTCAAGATATATGTTGTAAAAATAAAGATTTAATTTATCCGTTTGCAATAGCTCAGAGCGCAATACACTGTTTATTGTCTGCAAAATAATCAAGATATCACATGTTTCTTGTACGGGGAGGCTGACATCGTGGACCCATGAGCCAGCAGCTGTCGTTTTAAAGGCGGCAGGGGATGGAAAGAAAAAATAAACCAAAAATCTGTTGGTAAAAAATCCAAGAAAAGAAACATTTTCGTTCCGAGAGGATGACATGCGGGACCCATGAGGCAGCGAGCGTCCTCGCCGCTTATTGTTCATAGAGGCTGACATGTGGGACCCGTGAGCCAGCAGCGTCCTCAACGTTTTAAAGGCGGCAGGATATCGAAAGAAAAAATAAGCCAAAAATCATTTGGTAAACAATATCCAAGAAAAGAAACATTTGATGACATGCGGGACCCATGAGGCAGCAGCATCCTCAACGATTCCAAGGCGGCAGGGGATCAAAGAAAAAAAGGAAATATCCAGAAATTAATTAGGGGTTCAAAAAAATCCATCAAAGGAAACTTTTATTGTTCATAGAGGATGACTTGTGGGACCGACCTGCCAACAGCGTCCTCATCGTTTCAAAGGGGCAGGAGATCCAAAGAAAAAGGCAAATAGCCAGAAATTAGGGGTCAAAAATAACTCCAAGAAAGGAAACTTTTATTGTTCGTAGAGGATGACATGCGGGACCCATGAGCCAGCAGCTTACTCAACGTTTCAAAGGCGGCATGAGATCGAAAGAAAAAGGCAAGTGACAAAATATCGAGAGCAAAAGATAATCCAAGAAAAGAAACTTTATTGTACATAGAGGATGACATGTGGGTCCCATTTTGCAGCAGCGGTCTCAATGTTTGTAATGCGGCTTGAGATCAAAAGAAAAAGAAAGTAGCTAGTAATTAGGGGGTGAAAAAAATCCAAGAAAGGAAAGTTGATGGACATAGAGGATGACATGCGGGTCCCTTGAGCCAACAGACTTACTCAACGTTTCAAAGGGGGCAGGGATCAAAAGAAAAAGGCAAGCCAAAAATCGAGGGTGAAAAAAAATCCAACAAAGGAAACTTTTATAGCACATAGAGGATGACATGCGGGTCCCATGAGCCAAGCAGGTTCCTCAACGTTTCAAACGTGGCATGAGATCGAAAGAAAAAGGCAAGTGCCCAAATATGAGGAGCCAAAAATAATTCAAGAAAAGAAAGTTTTATAGTACATAGAGGATGACATGCGGGTCCCATTTAGCAAGCAGCGGTATCGGCGTTTGAGAGGTGGCAGGGGATCAAAAGAAAAAAAGAAATTGCCAAAAATCGGATGGTGAAAAAAAACCAAGAAAAAGAACTTTTATAGTACATAGAGGATGACATGCGGGTCCCATGAGCCCGCAGGTTCCCCAACGTTTCAAACGTGGCATGAGATCGAAAGAAAAAGGCAAGTGAAAAAATATCAGGAGCCAAAAATAATTCAAGAAAAGAAAGTTTTATAGTACATAGAGGATGACATGCGGGTCCCATTTAGCAAGCAGCGGTATCACCGTTTGAGAGGCGGCAGGGGATCGAAAGAAAAAGGCAAGTGAAAAAATATGAGGAGCCAAAAATAATTCAAGAAAAGAAAGTTTTATAGTACATAGAGGATGACATGCGGGTCCCATTTAGCAGACAGCGGTATCACCGTTTGAGAGGCAGCAGGTGATCGAAAGAAAAAGTCAAGTGACCAAATATGAGGTGCCAAAAAAATCCAAGAAAAGAAAGTTTTATAGTACATAGAGGATGACATGCGGGTCCCATTTAGCAAGCAGCGGTATCACTGTTTGAGAGGCAGCAGGTGATCGAAAGAAAAAGTCAAGTGACCAAATATGAGGTGCCAAAAAAAATCCAAGAAAAGAAAGTTTTATAGTACATAGAGGATGACATGCGGGTCCCATTTAGCAGCAGCGGTATCACCGTTTGAGAGGCGGCAGGTGATCGAAAGAAAAAGGCAAGTGAAAAAATATCAGGAGCCAAAAATAATTCAAGAAAAGAAAGTTTTATAGTACATAGAGGATGACATGCGGGTCCCAGTTAGCAGCAGCGGTATCACCGTTTGAGAGGCGGCAGGGGATCGAAAGAAAAAGGCAAGTGACCAAATTTGAGGTGCCAAAAAAACTCCAAGAAAAGAAAGTTGATTGCACATAGAGGATGACATGCGGGTCCCATTTAGCAGACAGCGGTCTCAACGTTTCCAAGGCGGCAAGGGATCAAAAGAAAAAGGAAGTAGCCAGAAATCGGGGGTCAAAAAAAATCCAAGAATAGAAAGAATTTTGGTTCATAGAGGATGACATGCGGGACCCATGATCCCGCATCGTAAACGGCTCGATCGGAGAACGTTGAACGAGATGGCGCGATGTAGAAAAAAACAATGCCGGAGAGGCTGCCATCCGGGCCCTACATCCCTCGGCGGTGCGGATTTGCGTTGACTCGGCCGGCGAACCCGAGATTTCGAGATGCACCACGTCCCGGGCCACCATACGCCACGTTTTGGCCGCTTTCGTCGGGCTAGGTGGCCTCAAAAACGAGAAAAAAAAAAGTTTTGACATGCACCACGGAGGGACCAAAATCGTCGGCCATGGTACACCAGCAACCACGGCGCGACTTCAACTTCGTCGGCCATGGCAACTTTTCTTGTAGTGCCGGCCCAGCCCAGTAACGTTTCGGGCCAGCTGACAGAGGGGCCCACGCGTCAGCGGGTGAGGCTTACCGAAACGGTACGCGCGGGTGGTGGCCGTTGGATCAGGAGCAGATCGGGCGGTCGAGGCGCGTCGTCGTCGTCGACGAGAGGGGCGGTGCTGGCACGGCGGAGTAGGGGGTCGGCGGCGATCCTGGGCTCCGGCGAGTGGCGGCGTTGATGCCAGTCGACGTTGTTGACGACGGTGAGCTCAACGGTTGTCGCTGGAGCTCCGGGGGTGGACGGTAGCTTCGGATTGATCTGCGGCGGCTCACGGGCGACGAGGTGGAAATTGGACGGCGGCGCTGCGCAATGTTGCGGGGAGAGAGGGCGAGGAGGCTCAGAGGAGGGAGGGAAGTGGCTTGGCGTGCTCAGATGAGGAGGAGGGGCTCCCCTTTTATAGGCGCTCGAGGTGGCCGGAGGTCTGCGACGAACTCGACCAGGTCGCGGCGATTCCGGCGAGGGAGAGGGGTTGGCGAGGTAGGCGTGAGGTAGGTGGCGGCCAGGCGGTTCCAGAGAGCTAGAGGTCGAGGTGGGGGACGGTCTGGTTAGTGCTGGCACGTGCGATGCCGTGCGGCACGGCGGCGGAGAAACGGCGACGATGTCGACGGCGACAGCATGCGCGGGGGCAAAGGAGCGTGTCCGGCGGGTTGGTGCTGCGACGGCGAAGCTCAACGCGCAGCCAGGGGGTCCGGGGAGGCGTCGAGCGGCGAGGCGACGAGGTGGCCCGTGGGCGTCCGTGGCGTGCACGCGCGACGGCGTCGGCATGGCTTGGCCGTCCTGGGCGCGCCTTGTCCGGTGGTTGTCGTGCTCCTCGTCGACCCGGGCGCGTGTAGGCGGTTGCAGTAGGGTGAGGTGGAGAGGAATGGCACGGTGGCCAGGGCTGGTGAGGAAGGGGAGAGGGAGGAAGAAGAACATGGCCGGCATGGTGGTGTCATGGCCATGTTGGGGTCTCCCTAGGGTTGCTCTTAGGGTTGCTATGCATCATTGAGGGTGAGAGGGAACCAGGGGACCATGTAGGGGTCAAGTGGTGCACTAGGGTTGGCTAGAGCACTATTTAGAATAGTGTCCAAATAGTTCCATATTTGAAAATTGTCATTTTTGTCCAAATTTGAGTGAGTTCAAAAGGTGGCACAATTTGAATTGTGTGTGTTTGGTTAAGTCCTAAATGACCAGAGAAGGTGAGTGGTGGTGGTGGAGTTTTCAAATTTAAGGAAAAGCAAAAAGTGACAAAGTGAGATTGTTGATCATAATATAAAGTTCCAACTTTGGATGAACCTAGCTATTGATCAAAGATGATTTTGGCATGGTGCTCTTTACAAAAAGTGTTCACCTTGATGTTCTCTTGGATGACATGCAAAGAGTTGGGAAATTTTATTTTAAAAATTTCGAAATGCATGGGCTCAAAGTAGTGATCAGAGCTAGAAATGGCAGATTTGGCCATAATCACATGTGAGCACAATTTGAGTGAGAGTTTGATTTGAATTGTGTTTCTTTGATTCAAACAGTTGTAATAAGTGTGTAGTAACATTATTCAAATAATGGTGAAGACCAAAATGGTCTAGGTTCAAAATTTATAAAAATGGCATAGAGCCATATGTGAGGGTTTGTGATTTTCTAACCTTTCATTCTTTTATTTTTCTTTCCTTTACTTTGAC
Organism: Lolium rigidum; assembly: GCF_022539505.1. Lineage (NCBI taxonomy): Eukaryota > Viridiplantae > Streptophyta > Magnoliopsida > Poales > Poaceae > Lolium > Lolium rigidum. Next base: position 284,890,484 of record NC_061510.1, read on the forward strand.
CAGAGTGAGGTTTATTTGGGGTTTGATTGAGTTGGGAAAAAGGTTCACACCATTTTGGGACAAGGTGGGTGCCTAGGTCAAATTGTACTATTTTGGTTAAGTGTCACATATGCCTCTATGCATATGTTTGATTTTATTTTGTTTATCACTTGAATTGGTTTGATAAGTACTTTATTGAGTGTGTTGAGGTATTCCAAATCATCTACCAATGTTAACACTCAAGGTTGGAGCCTTTGCACAAAGTGGCCATAGGCTTGCATATGCCTTTCTCTTATTTAAGATCTTTCCTTTTTATTTTATTTTTCAAAGGTGGGTGACAAGAGGGATGAGGTTTAGGGTTTAGTGGGGTTCACCATGGTGCACCACTATTTAGAAAAATAAGAGAGGTAGGGTTCAAGAATTTACACATTAGGGCTCTATGCCTTCATATGTCTTTTTCTTTATTTTGGGATTTCTCAAAAAAAGATCCACTGGGTTTTGAGAAGGTTAGGGTTTAGGTTTTTCTTATTTGATTTCTCTTTTCTTTTATTTGGTTTGTGATCTTCACTTGATCACTTTAGGGTTTTAGGGTTTATCACATAAGCATAATAACACTCATCATGGCCAAAAACACAAGTAATGGGTATGAGCACTATGCATAGCACTCTATTTAAGAAAAGTTTTTGTTGGTTCTCATTTTTGGAAAAAGGAAATTTATTTTATCTTTGTTTTGAAATTTGGGGTGTTACAAACCCTTCCCCTTAAACAAATCTCGTCCCGAGATTTTAAGAAAAGTTAGGTTCCTAAGAGAGATTGGGCGATATGATTTAACAGGAAGACATACTTGGCATGTTCCGAGGTGCTTCTTGAGCTTCGGTGGCGGTCGAGGTTGTAGTAGCGGCCGTTGTGGTTACGGTTCTTTCTTGCGGCGAAGCGGCGTTGGTTCTGAGCAGGTGCAGCGGTGTTGGCGGCAATCTTGGCGAGTCTCTTGGGGCACTCATTGGAGTAATGCCCAACCACTCCACACTCATAACAAGTGATGGTTGACTTGTCCTTGGGATTGAGGGGCACAGTGTTGCTTCCAGTCTTTGGGCCAGTGTTGTTGTTGTTGTTGTTCCCGTTGGTGTTGGTGTTGGGGTTGTTGTTGCTGGTGTGATTGTTGTTGTTGTTGCCTCCGGGCTTTGGGGGTCCTCCATGGTTATTGGTGTAGTTTGGGCGGTAAGTTTGGGCAATGGGCTTGTTGTATTTTGGAGTAAATCCTCCAGATGGGTTGTTGCGGTACTTTTGGGCATTGTTGGACCCATGCTGATTCATCATCCGACGTTTGCGGTTCTCATTGGCTTGGTGAAGCTTCCCTTCCATCTGGATGGCGGAGTCCACCAGGGCTTCTAGATCAGCAAAGGGAATGTTGACCAGTACGGTCTGCATCTCGTCATGGAGTCCGTTCAGAAATCTTTCTTTCCTTTTCTCATTTGTATCGGTCTCATCCGGGGCGTACCTTGACAGAGTAAGAAATCTGTCGCGGTATTCTACCACAGACATTCTGCCTTGCTTGAGTTCGCGGAACTCGTCTCTCATCTTCTTGATCAGTCCTTGGGGCACGTGATACTTGCTAAACTTGGTCTTGAAGTCTTCCCAGGTCATCATCTGTCCCGCATTCATTGCGCGGGCGCTTGTCCACCAGGCTCGTGCAGGTCCTGACAGGTAGTGTGTGGCGAACAGTACTTTCTCTGCGGCTTCTACCCCCGCAACTTCCAGGTTATTCTCCATGGTCTGGAGCCAGTCATCTGCATCGAGGGGCTCTTCGGTCTTGCTGAAAACAGGGGGGTTTGTGTTCTGGAAGTTCTTGAGTTTGGACCCAGGGTGGTCATGGTTTCCATGGCCGTTGTTGTTCTGAGCGATCTGCTGCAGTGCAGCAATGTTGGCTTGGCGTTCAGCTCTCTCGGCTCCTCGGTCTGCCATCATCATCTCTAGCATCTGCATCATGGCGTCTTGGTGGGCGCTGCGGGTTGGTGGGGCCATCTGAAGATTGAGGTAGATGATAAGATAAGAGGGAATTTTCTATGGTTTGTTTGAGTTAAAGTTCAAACAGTTTCAAAGGTTCAAAACTTGAAAACTTGAGTAGTGTTGAAGGGGTAAAACCAACAACACTTTTTCATTCATACCAAACATCACACATTACAAATCTAACACACCGTTGGTTTGAAGAACCATTCATTCGCTCTACGATACAAGGGGATCCTGATACAACTCACACCTACTTAAGTGCTGGAGTGATACTACTCTTCCGGGTGGATTCTTCGTCTTCACGGGTGATGTGCTTGGCGAGAGGCGAGGGCGTGGTCCAAATCCCTGCGGGTTTTGTACTGCCTGAAGTCCTGGTGTGCTACATAGGGGTTCATCTCCGTGTGCGGGGGTATGGTCATTGGTCTTCCCATGGAGTCATGTCTTGGGTAGTAGATGAAGCGAGTGTTTTTGATCTTGTTCTCATTTTGTCCGCACAGACGGGCAATGGCTTCTTGCATAGCACTGATTAGTCCTTCCTTCCAAGTGTTTCCCGTTACGTGAAAACCAGATGGTTTCCCATACCGGGGCTCCAATCTTTCTTCGTAGATCAGTAGAAACTTCCCACCTAGGTGGTTCTCCGGAGAGGTTTTTGAGGGGTATTCCGAAGAACTCGGGATACGGGTGTCCTAGATATTCCACTAGTTGCTTCAAATCCTTTTCGAACTTTAGGTCGCCTTCGTGACCCAGCTGATAGAACTCCCATTGGTACTCCATATGTGGGCAAAGAGGATGAGTAAGTTAGAGAAGTAGTCAAGTGTGCAAAATTTTAGGTAAGCTTGCAAAGAAAAGTAGAGCATATATTTCTCATTTTTTTTTTTGAAAAAGATCTCAAGGATAAGAGTGAGAATAAGTTTTCACAATTATTCATTCATTTGTTTTTGAAACTAAGTTTTTCAGACGTCCATTCTAACTAGGGTCTCCTAAGGTCAAACAATGGCTCTGATACCAACTTGTCAACACCCGGATTTTTAAGTCCAGGTGCCTGTTATGCCCTACATCGCAATCCCAGGAATATTGTTGTTGCGAGACATAACAGTTGAATATCATAAGTCATCATTCATTACAAACCATAAAGTCTTACAACTTGGAATCACATGATCCATATTACACAAATAGTTGATCTACTGATCAACGAACTGATCAACGAACAAACATAAGTTCATAGCGGAAGCGTAAGATACAAGGACTCTATAGTCCACAGGCCAACGCTTGACGTCAGGAGTAGTCCTAGTTGTCGTAGACGTCCCGCTGTCCATCATCTTCATACTCGTTGCGCCTCTTCATAGTCCGGCCATTTGAATAGCCGGGGACACGGCTCGTGAGTACTTTAAAGTACTCGCAAACTAATACTAGTGTAAGTACTATCAATTCTAGTAAAGGGATACTAAGCTCTAGTTTCTTTTGCATAAAGCCAATTTTGAGTTCACAAGTACTGGAAATAAAGACTCTTCATGTACTAACTACTCAAGTGGGAACATTAGTGTCATTCCCACAACATTGTTGTGATTCAAAAACCCAAGTCACCATTCATCCTCAACATTTTCAAAAATCTAATACTGGAAACTGTATGGCCTTTCCAACTGTCCGTAACCGTGGACAAGGCTATTCGAATAGGTTTACACTCTGCAGAGGTTGCACACTTGTGCCACAACATTTGATTCCATCCGTCGGGATAACCCCGAATCATCGTAACACAGTACGCGGATCATCAACCATAACCTTTCATTTACAAACGTTAGTATGAGCACCTCTCCCCATGAGCTTGGCCTCCCAGGTGATGACCAAGCTGTCATCCCGGGAACTGCACGAGGCTTGGCCGTACAATTCACCTTCAATTCACATCATTCATCAACAACGGAGGCAGCCTCGGCATAACCCCTATGATGTGTGTTTAGAGGGAACCCATACTAATGTACATAAACTTCTAGTTAAGCCTTTACCCATAATCAGGTATTGTGGGGGTACTAATGAATTAGAAAGGTATCGCATCCAAGCCAATATTAGTTTTATATCAAAAATCACCATCTTCTCTTGGTCATATTCACCTTCAAAGTTCATTTCATAACTTTCATCATCATCATTATTTCCCACACATATTCCCATCTAGAGTAGTCATTTTTAATTTAGCACTAGCATCTAGATATGAGGGGTGCTAAGTATATGGCTTTGCTTCTAGGCTAATTTTGATACTCTTGTACTAATCTAACATTAACCCCATTGAATCATGAATCAAAAAGTACTTTAATAAACCAAAGCAATAAAGCTTGCAAAGAAAACTTGTAGTAAAACTTGGGATAGGTTTATGCTTCATAAGAAAAGATGAGAGTGCCTTGTCCTTGGTAGGACTTTGCACTTGCAAGAATATTAGCTTGCAACCATAGAGCTTGCAGTAGTGTTAGCTTGCCTTGGTTGTTGAGGTGGTCAAAGTTCTCTTCTTCTTCGGGGTAGAATCCTTCCTCTTCCTGGTATTCTCCGGTACTAGCGTCTATACACGAATACGAGGATACAATCACTCAATAGATCAAGAGCTATACTAAGCACACACATAGATCACACAAATTATTCTAGTGGTAACACATTGCCATCATGTTGGTTGGTATTGTTTTATTTTTAAGAAAAATAATTTCCTCTCATTATATATGTAAATGATAGTTCCCTTTTGTCCTTGAAGAATAATTTCCTCTCATTGAATCTTCTTAAGATTTAATTTCTCAAATACTCATGCATGAGTTTAGATTGACCTAAGTCAACCCTTCATCCTCATTATTTGAGAAAATGATTTAAATGAGGTAGAGTACCTCATACCATTTAATAATACTACAAGTGAGTTAAATCTCCAAGTAATTCATATAAGAGAGTTTGGTCCAGGGATCCAATCATCACATGAATTTATTTGGGACAAGATTTAAATGAAGTATAACACCTCATATGATTTACATAATATTTTAGGACAATATCACTTAGAGAAAATAGCCATATTGTCCCTTACTTAAGCTAGGGCATGATCATGCAAGGTGACCATACCAATTTATTGCATAATCAATTAGTGTAAGTAATATTTGAGCTACTAGAGTTGGAATTAACTTAATATCTATTTTATTTGATTTTTAATAATTATTTGAGTAGGGAAAAGTCCCTGCCTTGTTATTTTTATCGAATTAATTCTACAACGAATCTGGTCATGAGACCAGTGGCATATTGTAGATAATTTCACTAGCTGTCCAAATATATAAAATTTGCTAAATTTGGCCAAGCCAAACAATTTCTATGCAATTTCAAAGTTGGGTCCAGTGGGGGAATTCAACTAAATTATTTAAATGAAATTTGAAATAAAAGGGCCGGCGAGAAATGACACTGGGCCAGATTCGAATTAAAATGGCCCAGCCCAGCCCAGTAACGTTTCGGGCCAGCTGACAGAGGGGCCCACGCGTCAGCGGGTGAGGCTTACCGAAACGGTACGCGCGGGTGGTGGCCGTTGGATCAGGAGCAGATCGGGCGGTCGAGGCGCGTCGTCGTCGTCGACGAGAGGGGCGGTGCTGGCACGGCGGAGTAGGGGGTCGGCGGCGATCCTGGGCTCCGGCGAGTGGCGGCGTTGATGCCAGTCGACGTTGTTGACGACGGCGAGCTCAACGGTTGTCGCTGGAGCTCCGGGGGTGGACGGTAGCTTCGGATTGATCTGCGGCGGCTCACGGGCGACGAGGTGGAAATTGGACGGCGGCGCTGCGCAATGTTGCGGGGAGAGAGGGCGAGGAGGCTCAGAGGAGGGAGGGAAGTGGCTTGGCGTGCTCAGATGAGGAGGAGGGGCTCCCCTTTATAGGCGCTCGAGGTGGCCGGAGGTCCGCGACGAACTCGACCGGGTCGCGGCGATTCCGGCGAGGGAGAGGGGTTGGCGAGGTAGGCGTGAGGTAGGTGGCGGCCAGGCGGTTCCAGAGAGCTAGAGGTCGAGGTGGGGGACGGTCTGGTTAGTGCTGGCGCGTGCGATGCCGTGCGGCACGGCGGCGGAGAAACGGCGACGATGTCGACGGCGACAGCATGCGCGGGGGCAAAGGAGCGTGTCCGGCGGGTTGGTGCTGCGACGGCGAAGCTCAACGCGCAGCCAGGGGGTCCGGGGGAGGCGTCGAGCGGCGAGGCGACAGGTGGCCCGTGGGCGTCCAGGGCGTGCACGCGCGACGGCGTCGGCATGGCTTGGCCGTCCTGGGCGCGCCTTGTCCGGTGGTTGTCGTGCTCCTCGTCGACCCGGGCGCGTGTAGGCGGTTGCAGTAGGGTGAGGTGGAGAGGAATGGCACGGTGGCCAGGGCTGGTGAGGAAGGGGAGAGGGAGGAGAAGAACATGGCCGGCATGGTGGTGTCATGGCCATGTTGGGGTCTCCCTAGGGTTGCTCTTAGGGTTGCTATGCATCATTGAGGGTGAGAGGGAACCAGGGGACCATGTAGGGGTCAAGTGGTGCACTAGGGTTGGCTAGAGCACTATTTAGAATAGTGTCCAAATAGTTCCATATTTGAAAATTGTCATTTTTGTCCAAATTTGAGTGAGTTCAAAAGGTGGCACAATTTGAATTGTGTGTGTTTGGTTAAGTCCTAAATGACCAGAGAAGGTGAGTGGTGGTGGTGGAGTTTTCAAATTTAAGGAAAAGCAAAAAGTGACAAAGTGAGATTGTTGATCATAATATAAAGTTCCAACTTTGGATGAACCTAGCTATTGATCAAAGATGATTTTGGCATGGTGCTCTTTACAAAAAGTGTTCACCTTGATGTTCTCTTGGATGACATGCAAAGAGTTGGGAAATTTTATTTTAAAAATTTCGAAATGCATGGGCTCAAAGTAGTGATCAGGCTAGAAATGGCAGATTTGGCCATAATCACATGTGAGCACAATTTGAGTGAGAGTTTGATTTGAATTGTGTTTCTTTGATTCAAACAATTGTAATAAGTGTGTAGTAACATTATTCAAATAATGGTGAAGACCAAAATGGTCTAGGTTCAAAATTTATAAAAATGGCATAGAGCCATATGTGAGGGTTTGTGATTTTCTAACCTTTCATTCTTTTATTTTTCTTTTCTTTACTTTGACCAGAGTGAGGTTTATTTGGGGTTTGATTGAGTTGGGAAAAAGGTTCACACCATTTTGGGACAAGGTGGGTGCCTAGGTCAAATTGTACTATTTTGGTTAAGTGTCACATATGCCTCTATGCATATGTTTGATTTTATTTTGTTTATCACTTGAATTGGTTTGATAAGTACTTTATTGAGTGTGTTGAGGTATTCCAAATCATCTACCAATGTTAACACTCAAGGTTGGAGCCTTTGCACAAAGTGGCCATAGGCTTGCATATGCCTTTCTCTTATTTAAGATCTTTCCTTTTTATTTTATTTTTCAAAGGTGGGTGACAAGAGGGATGAGGTTTAGGGTTTAGTGGGGTTCACCATGGTGCACCACTATTTAGAAAAATAAGAGAGGTAGGGTTCAAGAATTTACACATTAGGGCTCTATGCCTTCATATGTCTTTTTCTTTATTTTGGGATTTCTCAAAAAAGATCCACCGGGTTTTGAGAAGGTTAGGGTTTAGGTTTTTCTTATTTGATTTCTCTTTTCTTTTATTTGGTTTGTGATCTTCACTTGATCACTTTAGGGTTTTAGGGTTTATCACATAAGCATAATAACACTCATCATGGCCAAAAACACAAGTAATGGGTATGAGCACTATGCATAGCACTCTATTTAAGAAAAGTTTTTGTTGGTTCTCATTTTTGGAAAAAGGAAATTTATTTTATCTTTGTTTTGAAATTTGGGGTGTTACAGAAAGAAGGGATCAAAATCATTGTAACTCTAGCCAACGTAATATTGAGTTGAACACCTTTGTTCGGCTGAACCTTCAAGATCTACTTGCCCTCTACTTCTTGCGAAACCCTAAGTCTACAATCTGTAGACGTTGACGAGTTAATCCCTCGTCAGTGGTCGTATGACGTGGTGGTGTTTCATGTGAGACCCTTGTTCGTGGGAGAGGTTCGTGGTGCAAGGGATAGTATATCTCTTCACGACTAGACGAGTCTAGTTGCGGAGGTCGACTCACGACTTCATCAAACTCGTCATCGACAACTTTCGATAGTTCTATCTACAAGTAAATTCCGGACACAAAATTTCATGTCCTTGCGGGATACTAGTACGATGTCATCATATCTTTGCTCGTGTAGGTAAACCTTACTATCTTTATGATGACAAAAAGGATCTTTGCGATACTTTGTTATTTATACTTTTATCTCCTCCCCCACCGCCCAATTGATGCCCTCATTCTTCTCTAAGTTCTAGATATTTTGTTTAGTTGTTAGTCATTAGCAACAATGTGAAAATAACTAGCATTATAATCTCCTTCTTTCACTTTCCATATGTTGGCTCTCTGTCGTCAATATTCCCCTCCATGTGTAGAGTAGCCACCATGCGTTCATGACACCAGCGTTTGACACTTGCATAAAAAATTGAGAGGCGTGAGGATTCAACATTTTCTCAAGATCATGAATAACCACTAAAGGCGTTTTGTTCTCCTTCTTATACTTCCTGCTTAAATTCCTCGCCCAACCATGAAGGAAAAAAAATGCACGAACCTCGTGCTCGTGTTGTTAAACACGTGTTACTAGATTGATATAGCCCTCATGTTTTTACCAGGCCAATTCAAATTTAGAAAGTGGACGCTTCCCAACTCCGAGAGGAGTAGCTTGTAGAGACATTATTTTGGGTTGCTAGATAGGTTACATTTATCTCTAAGTAAGTGTAGTGGCGCTCTGTCAAGTGTCACATAAGTGCCACCACAACTGCCTTGCTACGACCGAAAGATACATGTAGAATTTCTTCACACGTCATAAGAAATTTCATAGAGCCATTCTATATATTCTAAGACTTTATTAAAGACAACATAGAGCCATTCTATATATTCTAAGACTTTATTAAAGACAATATATTATGGAGATGTACGTGTAGAATTTTTTTTCAAAATTTTTCGACAACTCAAAATATAATTTTTTGGTATAGGGAGCATACGCACCCGGGAGCCGAATTGAATTTCCGCAATATATTATATCTTTATATTGTAGCATTGAGAAGCATATTATAGAAAAATGTTGAAAGCAGTCTTCGAACTCTTGAGACCTTTAGGTAAACTTCATACTCATCTAACAAATCCACTCACACAACACCTTATCAATACTCACAATCAAATTCACATTAGCAGTATGTTAGATGCATCGGTAATATCAAAATGCCTCCACAAAATGTAAATATTGGCTCGTACCATGTCTCTAGCTATAATGTTAGGTCAGTGTATGAAATGTCTCCCTACATGTCTCTACATGTTTTGGTGTGGCGATTTGTAAGTGCCTCATGGAATGAATCTATAGTTCTATACCTATTTCATATTAATGAAATAAAAATGTCTCAACTAACACCCATATGCCATTTCTGTCTGGAATAGATTTAGCTACCGTAAGAAAAGTGCCTAACATGATTATATGACAGACGGAAGCAATACGTAAAGTGTCTCTAGAAAAGTGCTACAAATTGTGTTGTATTTCCTTGAGTGTATGATAGTTCTAGTCTCAAGTAACAACGTCGCCTGACCTGGTAAAACCTCTCTAAAGCATACTCACGTGAACACCATCAAGCTTCTTGAAGGCTCGGTTATCAAGGGAATTAACCCAATTATATGCCTATTACACGTAAGAATACCAGGATACTCATTGTCGAAAAAAAAAATATCAGGATACTAGAAATAAATCCAGTCTGACTAAATACCTACTTAACAAACCTGTATGTGTAAATCTGAAGAGTAAGACTTGAACGCTGGTGGGTGAAAACAACCAAACAATAGTTATGGACGCTTTATTACTTTGACAAGCAATTACACCTGGCCTCTGCATAGCCAAGATGCACACAACCGTTCCATAGTCTGAAATATCTCAACGTGAAACACACTTTAATACACTTTAATAACTAAAAATATCGATTTAATGTATTTGACATAACCTAATTTTAGTCATGGCACCACCACACCACTGTATAGGCTCGCGCTCTGATAAGTCCATCACCCCATGAGAGAAAGGTGGTTCTGAAAACTACTTCTGATGCTTTAACTATAGATATTGCAGATAAATTCTCCGCACCGACGAGTGACTAGCTGGCTGCTAGAGTTAATATTGTTTTGTACAGGCGGCGGTGAATGCTGATCATATCATACACATGGATCCAGATACTGGCTGCCAGTTGCTTTGGGGTGTCTAAATCAAGATCTGTTGTTTGGATCCTGATCAGTCTGGACATAGCATGCACCATCCCATAATCGTCAAAGTGATCAGGAAAAGGATACAACATTGAACCAGTTAATTAAGATAGTATGAGTTTGTGGGCTGTGACCATCTAATATATATCATTACTTTGCTAACATGCACTACATATGTCATTGTACCTAAGATTCGTTCTGTAGTGTGATAATATGACAACTGCGGACAAATGTCAGAACTTCAGTAACAGCGTTTTTCTTTTCTCAATTTTTTTGTTCTTACTGTGAACATTGCACACAAATATAGGTTTTTTTGGACAGGATATGTTTTACATAAATCTAATTTGGGGTGCTCATTTTTCATTCAGACATCAGTTTTAGTGGCTACTTCAGCAAAAGATTTAAGAGCAGCGTTGAAGATGGCTTGACCTTTTGCAGAAGCGATTAAGGATATGATTTGAGATTACTACTTCAAGACTTTGTTTACCTTTAACAATGCCAACGGTAATCAGTAATTCCTAAACAAGCAGCAGAAGCAAAGATCTCGCAATCTTCAGACAGCAACACATGCTCGATCTAGATAACATTCCGAATATCCTATTCAGGTTATGTCGGGAATAATTAAACGATTACCGTATCTTCGACATAAAAAAGCAAACCAGGAAGATTAACTAGTGATGCTCTCGTACCAATCTAAGCAAAGCTAGCCCGATCTCTCTGCATCACAAGCCCTGTACCACCTGCGCAAGGACATATGCCATTAGAATAACCCATGTTCATTAGCGCATAAAAAATGAAACTCTGTTTATTGAGAATATATGTGTGCAGTGAACTAGTGCAGCGTGTGTCCAGCATCAGTGGCAAAGCTGCATGATTGGCAATGCTAGATCGGAATAGATTTTAAACAGATCTGCCCACTTCCCATGGGAAAGTTGTGCGTATGGCCAGTGTTGGTTTCAGGCCCATGCTCCTGCCAATGCATCCCCACATTGCACTGATCTCCAAAGCAGAGTACAAGATTTGGCCCTCTAACAGAGACCTTCACCTAGCCAGCTCATTGCCTTCTTCAAGAAACAGTGGCAGCACACCATAACTACATCTTGTTGAATTAGGTATGGTTGTGTGCATCCCAGGATGCAGGGACCGGGAGGCTGTCTTCTTTTTCGGAATTTTTTTATAGAATTGGATAAGCATATTAATTTCCCTGCAAGCGATTATTCTGGGTAACATGATGCAATTATTGAAATTCTAGTAGCAGTATGTATTAACAGGAGTTCCAGCTGCAACTGCAATATTTAATTGCTTAATAACTCAACGGCAACTAGAGTCCTTCCTAGGTCACTTTTTCTTCTAGCTGTTCTAGACTGATAAGAAAGAAAGGGCAAAAGGAAGATGCTCCCTCGTCGAAGAAGATTCATCCTCCAAATTAAAGAGACGGCACTTCTATTTTCACATCGCATTTTTAATCAGGTGGTCTCCTCAAGCAGTGACAGAAAAAATGGTAACAATCAATGCTTTCCATCATTTTCTTGACTAGTTTCCACATTTCAACGAGTAAACACAGCAAACTACACAACAATATAACCAGAACAATTGTCATGGGAATCAGGGAAATTTGCCGCCAACCAAAGAGACCTGATGCCGGCGTTGGCTTTATTAATTTAAAGCTCGGCTCCCCCTCGGGCCTTTCGTCTAAAACAAACAAAGAGGCCTGAAACTTGCATTTCTTTGAACGATCTGAATGTCTTGTTTGGAGGACGTCCAAGTGTTTATACGCAGGAAACCACATTCGAAAAAGGAAAAGGGCAACTGCAAGTAAGAGAAGGTTGGTGCATCACTGTAAGTCACAGCTGTACATCAAGATTTCAGTACTTGAACTCAATCAGAGTTAGATTCCTTTCTACACACTGTGTCAGCTATGCAGATAAAATTTTAAGAAGATAAGTAAAAAAGGTAGTAAATGCTTTCTCGTATTATCAGACATAGCATTTGGTATATCCCTCATCAAAGATGAAAAATACTTTAATTTCACATCAGATTCCTAATAAAGCGGTCTCCTCAAGTAGTGCAAAAAACATTTTTTTGGCGGCCATTCACTATGTTTTAATGGGTTTGTCGACAATTATTCGCATTTCTACAGGTAAAAAGAAGACAGAAAGAAAAGAAAGATGCTTACTGATATAATCAGAAATGGCCTTCGGTATATCTTCTGAGACTGCCGGTGATCAGAGCTCTCATCGAATTAAATGTGCCCTCCAGTTGAACAAAAAACATAGCCATACGGCCCATACCACATCAGGTTGTCTCCTCGAGCGCTTACAGTAGTCAATGATTATGTTTTACAGTATCTATTTGTCCGTTTGCAAACACAACACCAGGATGATCGGCTTCCCGCCCCGGGGGCTTATAAATAACCGACCAAGCTACCTAGAATTTACCAAGACACTCTTAGGAGGTGATCAGACAGCACACTCTTCAGAGCTTCACAGTGAGTGTGCTCTGTCCTAGCTAGCGAGACCACCACAAAAGCCTCTCACCATACAAAATTAGTGCGTACTGTAACAACAGATCAGAGAAAGAATATAAATTCTGTGCAGGGAGAGGGTAACAGTAGGAGAAATGGACGTGGAGTCGTCGAGGCAACAAGGTCCTAAGGGGGACTCCAACTCCATTGCTGCGGCCTCCGAGGTCTTTGTTGACTGGAGGGGCAGGCCTTGCGAGCCTCAAAAGCATGGAGGCATGAAAGCTGCTGTGTTTGTCCTAGGTGTGCATCCATCCCTGCTCATGTCTCCCTTTTTTTGACTTTGATATGCTCTGTTCTTGTCCTTGGTTTCTCTGGTTAATGATGGAGAGTACGTGTGTTTCGTGTAGGGATCCAGGCATTTGAGATCATGGCGATCGCGGCGGTGGGGAATAACCTCATCACCTACGTGTTCAACGAGATGCACTTCCCGCTGTCCAAGTCGGCCAACATCGTCACAAACTTCATCGGCACCGTGTTCCTCCTCTCCCTCCTCGGCGGCTTCCTCTCCGACTCCTACCTCGGCAGCTTCTGGACCATGCTCATCTTTGGCTTCGTTGAGCTCTCTGTAAGCCCTCCGATAACCCAAACTTTAACAATCGGTGCAACCAAAAACCTTTTATGTTTTCTATTAAAACTATAAAAGGCACGGAAAAAGATTCAGAGAAAGGCCAGTGCATGCCGCTTTAACCGCCTGAAAAACGAAAAGATTGTGAAGAGATGGATGGGTTTGTCATGTAAGATGGTAACAAAAATGCTGAGAAGATAAGCAAGTAAAGGTGAAAGAACATGGTGCCATTGTGGGAGCAAATCATCGCCTGCACCTGTAATTGCTGTCTAGTGCGCCTTCAGTGCGCGGCCGGCCGAAAACATCAATCCACATCTTCTTTTCTTGCAGGTTCAATGCATCAATGCGGCAATGCCTATTGGCTAACATCAGGTCACTAAAAGAGATTGTACTTTATGTTGCAGGGGTTTATACTGCTGGCGGTGCAGGCGCACCTGCCGCAGCTCCGGCCGCCAGCGTGCAACATGATGGCGGCGGCGAGCAGCAGTGCGGAGCAGTGCGAGGAGGTGGGCGGGGTGAAGGCGGGTATCTTCTTCGCGGCACTGTACCTGGTGGCGCTGGGCAGCGGGTGCCTGAAACCCAACATCATCGCGCATGGCGCCGACCAGTTTCGTCGCCGGGGCGGCGACGACGGCAAGCGGCTCTCCAGCTACTTCAACGCGGCCTACTTCAGCTTCTGCGTGGGCGAGATGGTGGCGCTCACCCTGCTCGTCTGGGTGCAGACGCGGTCTGGAATGGACGTCGGGTTCGGTGTCTCCGCCGGTGCCATGGGGATCGGCCTCGTCAGCCTCGTCGCCGGCGTCTTTTTCTACCGGAACAAGCCGCCTCAGGGCAGCATCTGCACGCCCATAGCAAAGGTACGTTTCTTGTACATGTGGCAAGTCCAAACATATGGAATCAGGTGCCGTTCTCATAGAGCAATATCTTAACTGAAAATTGCAATCATTTCGGAAAATCCGGAAAACTATTTTTTTTAGAAAATCCGGAAAACTATTGTTGATGCATGTACACTGTGGAGTGATGTCCGCCTTCACGGCTAATGTCAAGTAAAGGACAATTTTCTCCAAAGAAAAAATGACTTTTTTTTTGCTACACAAAAACGACAATTGATGAGATTTTTCTATAAAATAAAGCAAAGAAACAATTCCTGAGGTCCAAAAGTGATATTGCTACCCTAAAATAATAGATGTGATGTTTTTTGCTAACTATAATAGACTTGGTACAATATGGAAACTCTGTGGGGTGACAAAAAGTTCAACATCAAGATTAACATATTGCCCAAGTAAGTAATGCTAGTCCAAAAGACTACTTCAAACAAGAAATGTTATTAAGGGTAAACACGATTTAAAAAGTTGAAGGATCAAATAGGGTGTGTATGGCTTCACTATCATAATTGAGGTCTACGCCGGATTCGTGGTGTGACAGAATGTCGTCCCGTTTGAAAATGAGAGGTCGCCAGATCCATTTCCCTCCGCCTCAGAAGGTTTTGCAGCAAACGACAAGGACATAGTACCAGACTTAATGCTATTTCATCTAGTGTACCAATCTTTTCTACTATATCGTAAGAAAAATTGGATTATATTGTTTAAATTTTTCGGGCTGTAACATTTGGTAACTGGACTTATTGTTACCCCTGGTAGAATAAAAAGGGTTTGATATCAACAAACCATATCCATGGTATATTTAGTTTTCCCAAAAATAAATCTTCATGTTGGGATCCTACAAAAGTACCACTTTGCAAGCATGGGTTTTTAGTGGGTTTTAAGTAAAGTCAAATGGAACGGCCGCCCGACGTACCCTACCTATGCATATGTGCACTAGCTGCAGGGACATATAATATGTGAATTCCAATAATGGGATACACTTTGGCACACCATAATTTTATGAACATGTGGGTGAACAGGCATGTGTGTAAGCACCATGTTAAACAAAAAAGTTTGACCATATACGAATCATCATCATGATTCCTTGTTTAGAAAGCACTCATGAATCAAGATATGGTGTTTTAGGAGCAAAGAACCCCAGGGCTGATATTTAATCTGCAAAACCTTGACCCGAAAGCCATACAAAAAATTAAAGTTGTTGATGAATGTAATAAAGGCATTTTTATTTGCAAAAACAATTTGTTAAAAAATATATAGTTTGAGTGTTGACACATACAGCTAGTTAATTTAGGAACTTATTGTTCTTGTGGGACAAGTTGACAAGGGCTAGTGGCACTTCTTTTGAGTGGGTCAACAACAACACTTGCTCATATGATCTCCTATTGGAAGGTGCCTGCGATTATTAATCACAGGACCGTAGGCCCATATTCTGTTATGCTTGTGATGCATCAATCAGCATATGTGGGGAGGCAAGTGACGTGCCTGCCCAAATGGGCACTACCTACCTACCTAGCCTTGTTATTCTTGGAACCAAGATAAAGTTGCACTTACTTAACAATATGCAAGCTATATTTCCACCTTAATCTCATATGGCTAATCTCATGAAAATTAATGCACCATTGATGCTAGGATAGATCTATATATCTCCCATGGTCTAATAATAAAAATCTGTGTACCTAGGTCTTGGTCGCCGCGGTAACACAGAGGAAGCAAGTGTGCCCAGCGTCGACATCCACCGTGCAGCCCTTCATCGGCACCTGTGCCCGTGAGATCCTTCTCGACACCCCTAGCATCCGCCGCATCAACAAGTTCAGGTAAGGATTCAGTTTCACATATGTCAAAATTTAAATTTCCACACCAAATTTATTTCGAACTCTCACTTTGAATTCAAAAATAACCCAAAAAAATATATGTCAACGAAAGAAGATCGATCTACAATGATACAATATATTTGCGTCTGAAATTATTATTTTCTCAAATTCATTTGGTTCCTTTGTTTGCACATTTTAATTAGGTTCTTAGACAAGGCGTGCGTCAAGGCGCAGGACGGTGGCAGTAACAAGGAGAGCGTGTGGGGGCTGTGCACGGCGGCCGAGGTGGAGCAGGTGAAGGTGCTGCTGTGCGTTGTGCCCATCTTCGCCTGCACCATCGTCTTCAACACCATCCTCGCGCAGCTGCAGACCTTCTCGGTGCAGCAGGGTAGCGCCATGGACACCCGCCTGGCCGGCTCCTTCCACGTCCCGCCAGCGTCGCTCCAGGCCATCCCCTACATCATGCTCATCGCGCTCGTCCCGGCGTACGAGGCGGTCTTCGTGCCTGCCGTACGCCGCCTGACGGGAGTCAGCACCGGCATCACACCGCTCCAGCGGATCGGGGTCGGCCTCTTCACCGTCACCTTCTCCATGGTGGCGGCCGCGCTCGTCGAGACCCGCCGCCGCCACACGTCCGTCTCTGCAGACGAGAGAGTGCTCTCCATCTTCTGGATCGGGCCGCAGTTCCTGGTGTTCGGGTTGTCGGAGATGTTCACAGCCGTGGGGCTCATCGAGTTCTTCTACAAGCAGTCGCTCTCCGGCATGCAGGCCTTCCTTACCTCCATGACCTACTGCTCCTACTCTTTCGGCTTCTACCTCAGCTCCGTGCTGGTGTCGCTCGTCAACACGGTGACCTCGAGGAACGGCGGCGATGGCTGGCTCGGCAACAATGACCTCGACAAGGACAGGCTCGACCTCTTCTACTGGCTCCTCGCCGGGCTCAGCATCCTTAACTTCTTCAACTTCCTCTTCTGGTCGAGGTGGTACACCAACAGCGTCGAGACGGTGCAGGTAACCGGCGTTGGAGCCTATGGTGGTGAAGAGCAGGATTAGAAGGGTTCTGCGTGCTGAGATTAATTAGCTAGTATGCATGGATCTCCTAAACGTGGGCCCGGGAAGGAAGTACTTCAGTGGATTAATCCATTAACCTTAGCCTTTAACCTTTTTGTTAAATATATTTATATGGTTTTGCCTTGTATCGAAGAAAGTGTGTTGATGTCGATGTGTGTATACATATGGCTGTCGTCAAACGTCAATTTACTAAACCTGGAAGTGTTGTATAGTACTCCAGCTAATTAACCACCACATCCTTATAAGGATGACAATTTCGCCCACCGGTAGCCGATTCGAATGGTCAGAGTTTAGATATCTTTTTTAGCTATGAGTAGCACTCAAACTCTACCCGATTAGTCGTATGTACAACATAGGTATATGTATGTACATGTCGGTATACCTAAACCATCTCGATAAGAGCAATTTCAATAGTATAGCCAACAGCTGGCTATAACAAGATGCCATGTCATTTGTAGTCATCATTTAGCTAACATGTACAATAATTAGCTAGCTATAAGAATGAAGTACTTTATTAACATATGGTCCACCTTTCACTCACACAAAGTGTATAGGAGCACGTGCAAGAGCTGGCTATTGCATAACAGTCCACCTCCCTTCTCTCTCTCATTCTCTCTCCTCCAAGTCTATATCTAATAATAAAAGCAAAAGGGTTTCTCCCTCGTTAGTCGTCCAACTTAAAAATACCCTCAAAATTGGTACAAATTACCCACCACTGTCAACCGTTATGTTAGGTACTGCTTCGTTGTTTTGTTACATGTGACTAGAATTTAGGTCGTCCGTCACAGCCTCATCAGTTGCGTCTTGTGTGGTATATCCTCTTCTCATCTCTCCCCCTGCTCCGCCATTGCCGTACGTAGCTCACCCTGCTGGTAGGAATCACCTCCAGCCCGATCCGTCTCTGCACCTCCCCTGGTGTCGCCTTTCTCTAGGGGCCCTCGCCCGTCAGCAGCCGCAGCGGACGGTGCAGCAGCAGCTAAACAACGACCTAACCCGACGCAGCGACATAGGCTTCAACGAAGAGGCGCTCGCGGTGTCCGGTGAGGAATGCACGGCGGACGTCGTTGGGGGCAAGCGGTGGCCTCAGCACCTGTGTAGCGGCTGACAGGCGCCCCCTTTTTTCTCGTGGAGATTCTATGGATATCTAGCAGCATCACTGCGGCTCATCATCAAGACTAGCTGGAAGCTGTAATTGAAGCAAAATTGAGATTATTCAGACGTCAGCATGTACTTTCGGTGATGGATTTTGTGCAATTATTGCCACCGCATCCTTGCTGGGTGATTAGATGTGCTTCGCGTCTGTGGGAATCCAGTGCCCAGAGGCTAGAGGGAGGCGGAACACGTCCAGCTCTCTGCGCTGCTGGCCGCGGCGAGGCAATCAAAGGGCGGCGTCACGTTGCATCGGTCAAGGCGCTCGCTTGCGTGGAGCAGCCTTCCGCCATGACATTTTTTACTCTGCTTCCGCTCTTCCTCTGCTAATCGCGCGTGCACTTGGTTCTGCTGCATCTCCGTGTTGTTTCATGTGTATGGAGTAGAATACCTGTATGCAGCTGAGTAGCTGACTGCTATCTGATTGCTTGCTGTTTGCGTGTGGATGATAGCGTATATTGCTACAAGTAAAAAAGAATTGATTTGCAAATGTCAAATTTCATTTGTTTGACCAAATATCACACATTAATTTGAATTATATCATCAAAATTTTGAATAGAATGTTATATTTATTTATGTGCAAACTTTTATTTTATAATTATAATACAAAATGACAAAAAATCAACAAGCGAAGGAAAAAAAAGAAGAAGAAAAAACGGATGATGTTCGCAAACAATTTGTGGTGCCAGTGGGACGAGAGGGACAAAGTGTTCACGGACACGTTCCCTATGTCTGAAAACCCTAAATTGATAAATTGGATTTAAAAACGGGAACACCTGCTGGAGTTGTCCTAATATTGTTTTTTTGTTATTGGATGGAACGCTATTCATTGGATTGTGGATTTTTTACATTGAGATCATAAGTTGTTTATCAATATTGGTATGATATTTGTTACGTCTCAGTGGAACTGAATTGCATACAATAGTGTACAATTTGACATATGATCAGCTAGGATGAGTGAAAGAAAAACAATCAAATTATGGAATTATTCAGTTTGCCAGCCGTTCGACCAATGCGAGTCCAGTTCATCCACCATGCAAGCCTAGACAATGTGAAACAAAAAAATCATAAAATGGGCCTTATTACTTTTGAGAAATTTGAACATTAGTTTTTACAAATTCTATAGAGTAGTTTATTAACATGGTATAATGCTGCTCCCTCTATTGCAAGGCTGTTCGTGGTGTTTTTCCTGTGCAACGCATGGGCACTTTTGCTAGTCATCTAAAATATATTATTTAATGTCTTATTGTCAGCTGACTGGACTCTATTGTACTTGCTCTAAGATGATGTGGGGATCTTTATGTGTGTAATTATTACTTCCCTAGCCATTATCTCGTTTTCTTTCCATGTTCGACTGATCCCTCGCGTCTGCAAGAGACCAAATCGCAAATCCTCTTGGGTCCACCCCTTGCCTCTCACAAAAACCATGGACTTTCCATACACTAGTAGAAACATGGCTTATGTTTGGAGCTGCCTGGAGCTTTAGCATCGGTTGTGCTACGAACCCAGACTAAAGGGTGCATTAGCACCGGTTCGAGCGGCCAAGGTTTTAGCACCGGTTCGTGTCTTTTTTAGCTTTGTAAAATACAAAAGAAAATGATAGAACATTCGAAAAACTAAAAACTTTTGAGATTCATGTATGTTACACAACCTACTATTAGGGGAAATTAACAAATTTGAATTTCAAATTTTTTTGCAAAAAAAATTTTAGAAAAAAAATGGCATTAACTTTTGCATACGATGATGGAAAATAATGTATAATATATCAAAATGATCTAGTTTTTTAGATTCTCAAAATTCCAAATGGAAATATGAAAGCGGGAAGATTTTAGTTTTTCCAGAAATTCGGGATTTTATTATTATCTATTTTAAAAAAATAAACATTACTGCATAAATATTACTATTACTTAACCATAAAGGTTAGCCAATTTTTAGATTTTCAAATTTTCAGGTTTTGCAAAAAAATAAAAAAATATATTGTTTATTTATTTATTATTCAAGATTATTATTACATCATTAATTTTGTTTATTAAAATAATTATTTGGAATACAAACAATAAAGAAGTGTGATATCGTGACCAATATGTTAATAGGATTGATATGATAATAGTATCAATAATATGCGAGCGAAGCACTTGGAAGCGGGATGGGAAAGAACTCGGAAGTTAAGCGTGCTAGTGTTGAAGTAGTGGGAGTATGGGTGACCGAGCGGTAAGTTTGACCACGAGTAAGTAATTTGACTAGAGATTAAGTGTAGTTAGAGACTAAACTTGTCAAATAACCAAAATACTAGAGATTATGCACGGACGCTCGGCAGCCGCCACGTGGTGCCCCTTTAGCACCTGTTCGCAACACAACCGGTGCTAAAGGGGGAGGCTTTAGCTCCGATCACGTTGCACCGATTGGGCAACCGGGGCAAAAGCCCCTTAAGTACCGATGCTAATGCCCCGTTTTCTACTAGTGATATATGGAGCAGCGAGGGTCACTGGGTTATGTCTTCTTTGTCTCCACCTACATATGAATATGAAGTATTGCGTAGTGATGATTTGTTAGATGCGTACCCAACGGGTATGGGTATAGGTACAATTTTATACATATGGATAAGTGTATTGGTCGAATATGGTAACCATAAATAAGGTATGGATATGGTATTTTACTACACACATTGTTATCATACCCATTGTCATCCTCACATGCATGTGCTAATTTTACTAGTTACTCCTAGTTAGCTAAGTCAAGTTGAAGGGAGTGTAGTGATTTGAAGTGTGTCTCCTCCACGTGAACTAGGAAGTAGCTAGACTTGCATGGATCAAGCTTAACAAACTTCAGTTTTTAACTAAATTTGAAGACCTTATATTTTGGAATGGGCGTAGTAATGCTATGTAAATGGCATAACATTTTTATGACAAACCACTGCAATAGCCTCCACTACACGATTTTGTGGGTACCCTAATCATGTTGCTTCTGAGATGCGACTTTGACCGCAGCTCTCTTCATGGACTAACCAAAGTGTTGTCACTAGCATCGTTCAACTAAGATAATCGCGTGCGTGCTTCCACGTTATTTGGAGGGACAAGTGTTGTGGTATGTGTGCACTGATTGCATAAATAATAATGATGTTGTCAAGTTTTTTTTGTACGATCGAAACTTCAAAATGTTTTACGTTTGGAACCGAAAATGTGATTAACGATCAATATTTATTTTCAGATTGTTCCAATGAGATCTTTGAAACTATATACACCCCGACCCCCCCCCCCCCCCCACCACCACCACCGCCACCCTCCCTACCCCGATGTTGGTGGATTTTTCAACTTATAAGTTTCCACCCAACAATTGGTGAAATTCCCATGATTCATGTACTAAGTTGGCAGAACCATTTTTTTTGCAATTTGCCACCTTATGTGCTTTTGGCAGGTAAAAAGGCTAAAAAAAAGTATCGATACTTACACATGTTGAATCTTACCGTGAAGTCCTTGTCGATATGAAGCAAAAAAGTGGAAATAGATTTCTAATCTGGTAGACCGTTTAGTGTAAAAAAATATAAACTAGAGAAATGAACTTCTAATGCACCGATGACAATGGTGATGATTCAACCCCCCCCCCCCCCTCCGCGATCTTGAAAAGAAAACACAGGAGTATGCAAAAAAAATACAGCTGGTACTGTATTTTCTTCTAAGGAGGGCACCCGATACGCAGGGGTGGAGGCAGGAAAACATTGTGGGGAGGGTAGCACAAAGTATAAAATGCTATTGGGGAGGGGGGCAAAGCACAAAATTATATAGCTTTTAGCCTAAAAAACAGGGACCTAAATGAAACTTTTGCTTGTTGGTCCTCACTGTGTCCGCCTTGCCAGTAGCCCTATTGTCGCAATTTGTGCAACACTAGTAATTTTCTCGATTAAGTTAGTTCAACATGTATATTATACCAGGCTTTAAGTTGGATTATGATGGTCTAAATTTAAATAGTATCTATTTTTTCTTTGGCTAACGGATCATACTTTTTTACTTTGATGGCTCTTTTTCACGCAGTAAATTATAAATAAGTTCAGCACACCACAATTCAACAACCATAAACTGGGTCTTAGAGATAAGTTTCAAATATTCACGTTCTAGCCATTATTGAAAATTATGAACATATTTTATTATCATCGATAGGAAAAATGTTTTCAAGTATATATAATTATTCTTGTGGCGGAATGCACTAATGCATGAAGCTCATACAAAACACACACTAGGTTTCTTGCAACAGTCCATGTGCATGAAAATAAAGAAAAAATTCAAGAAAAAGGAGTCCCCATGACTTCCAACTTTATCACTCCCTCTGTCTCAAAATGTGTTGCATATTTTTTTATTTAAAGAAAAAACTTATAAAGTTTTATAAATATAAACATATTAATCCTTGCAATGTCTAATGTATACAGCATCATGGTGGTTCTTGTAATGTAAGTTGTAGATGTTGATGCATTTTCGTATATATATCTGATCAACCTTTAAAAAATGAACTTCGACTAAAAAATTATATACAACATAATGTGGGACGGAGGGGTGCGAAATTGCGCAATGTCTTATGATAAATAGTGTGTGTTTTGTTAATGAAAGACCAGATGCTCATATTCATTAATTGTTTATCTAGATATGGAGCTGGAAAGCAGCCATGGATACTGCACTCCGGATGCCAAACCTGTCTTTCAGTCTAAGAGCATCTCCAGTCGCGTCCTCCAAACCGTCCCCCCAACCGCGCCGGATTGAGCGTTTGGGGGACGTGTTTCGTTCGTGCCGCGTTTGGGGGACGTCGCTCCCCAGCCGCGTCCCCCAAACGCCTCCCCCAAACATTTAAAATACTTTTTTTAACACATAACCATTTATCAAATGTAGCATATGAATAAAAAATGTTTACGAGGATCGGATTGTTTTCAAATTAAATTACAACAAATAATAAAACAAGTAAACAAATATAATAAATAGGACTAGATGCTACATCAAGGTGCCACGGTATTTCCTTTGATTCTCCACAAATGCTCAACGAGATCAGCTTGAAGTTGATCATGAACATTGTTGTCACGGATCTATGCGTGCATAGCGAGAAAATCAGCAAAATCTGCAGGCAACTCATGATCAACCTCCGCGAGAGGGCCCTGACACTCATAGGGACCAACATGTGTCCTCGCATGATTCTTGCGGTCATCCTCGATGATCATGTTGTGCATGATCACACAAGTCTGCATAACCTCCCACATTTGGTCGTGAGACCAGCTTAGAGCAGGGTACCGGACAATAGAAAATTGTGCTTGAAGCACACCAAATGCCCGCTCGACATCCTTCCTGCAAGCCTCCTGTCGTGTAGCAAAGTGGAAATTCTTCAGACCAGATGGATTCGAGATTGTTTTGACAAAAGTGGCCCATTTTGGATATATACCATCGGCTAGATAATAGCCTTTCGTATATTGGTGGCCATTGATCTCATAGTTGCATGGTGGAGCATGCCCTTCCACTAGTCCGCTGAACACCGGAGACCGCTGCAACACGTTGATGTCATTGTGTGATCCCGCCATGCCAAAGAAAGAATGCCAAATCCACAGGTCATAATCTGCCACAGCTTCAAGCACCACACCGCAATATCCATGACGCCCTTTGTATATACCTTGCCAAGCAAACGGGCAGTTCTTCCATGCCCAAGTGCATGCAATCGATGCTTCCAAGCATTCCAGGGAATCCTCCGGCAGCATTTTGTGCCATGATCCTTGCGCTCTCTTCCTCGCTTGGCCCTCTCAAGTAGTATTTGCCAAACTTTCCCACCACAGCTCGGCAAAACTTGTACATGCACTCAATGGCAGTAGACTCACTCATGCGAAGGTAGTCGTCCTGTGTATCGGCAGGTGCTCCGTATGCAAGCATCCTCATGGCGGCGGTGCACTTCTGAATGGACGAGAACCCGAGAACGCCTACAGCGTCGACCTTGAGCTTGAAGTAGGGGTCAAACTCTCGAACGCCATGGAGGATATTCATGAACAGGCCCTTTCTCATCATGTACCGGCGCCGAAAATTTTCGGCATGTGTTGCATCGTCAGCGAAGTAGTCGTTGTGCAGCATGGCATGCCCCTCCATCCTCTGCCGGGGCTTCGACTTCCTTCTTCCCGGCCTTGATCCTCCGCGGCGCGGCCTCTTCCTCTTCTCCGCCTCAGTGTCAAGCATGTCTTGGAGGGACGCGATGATCAGCAAATGCTCCCGCAGGTCGTCGTCGAAGGCTTGCTCGTCCTCCAGCAGCAGGGCAAGCATCTCATCATCGCTGTCCATGGCTAAAGCAAAATCAATGGTTAAAATTGCGCCGAGGCAGACGACGCAACAAACAGCGGCCAATCGCGCCTACCTGGCAAGTCGTCGAGCACCTTCTGTGCGCGGAGGTGGGCGGATTTGACGGCGCGTTCTGGGACGCGCTGGCGACGCGGCGGCGGCACGACCAGCGGGAGCCCCAGTCGCGTCGATGGTGCCGACTCTCAGCAGAGATCAGACGCTCAAACGGCCGGGAAATCCAGCGGCGGCGGTGAGGTGGGAGGCGCGGGAAGGAAGGAGCGACGAGAAAAGAGGCGGGAACCAACGGTTTATGCAAATAGCCGCCGACATGTGGGAGCCTGCCTCGCTTTTCGTTGTGTCCGGCGTCCCCGGAGCGTCCCCTGTGGGACGGGGACGGGCTCGGGGCGCCGGACACCGTATCAGGCCGCGCCGGACAAAAATGGGCTTTGGAGGACGCGGCTGGAACGCATTTTCTGTCCGGCGCGCCCCAAATCCCTTTGGGAGACGCGACTGGAGATGCTCTAACAGCTCCAACTAGGTACTCCTGGTGCAAAAAAGCAAAGGTAGGTGTGATAGGCTGATAGCATCATCGCCTTCGTGCCCCCTCTTTAGCCAGATATTTGTTGCACCACCCTATGAAAACGTCAAGATCAATAGTAGCGGTTAGTTAGAATGCTTGAATGCGGACAGGAAAATCATAAGCTCTACAAGCTATGGGCTTGGATCTATATGAGAAGTTGTACTACCTTTGTCTATAAAAGATGCCACAAGTTTGTCTAAATTTAGATATATCTAGATACTTTTTTTGCATAGATACATCCGAATTTAGGCTAATCTTCGATATTTTTTTATGGACGAAAGGAGTACATTCGGACACACATATGTACCTCGCTCTATCCCAAAAAAAAAGTTAAACTTTGCTGATCGGCGTTGTTGTGGCAAATAACGAAATATCTCCATGCCTTTTGAAAAAAAAATCTCAGCATAATTATTAATCGAGTTGAGACTTGAGACTGAGAGTTAGAAAATAATGTGGAGAAGGTTTGTATGTACTCTCGTGCGTGCGTGTACTTTGCTTCCAACAATTGTTGGAAGGGTAACATGCTAAAAGCGGAACATTATTTCGCACGGTTGATTTGACATCAAAGCATGGTTTGTGGGCAGCAGGGGCACATAATCTTACAAAGCATGGATTTTATGTCCCTACAAAGCAAATATGGTTATCTTTTTACAAAGTGAAATCCTTAGGGATCATATCACTTATACGGTAGAAATGTTACCTCATCCCCGTGTTCTTTATATTGTTGATTCTTAGGGCAGGTTCAGTCTTCTTTGGCCTTCCTTTTTTCGATAAACTGAATATATTAATTACATCTAAGCTCTGCAACTACGCAATACCCTAATAGTAATACGGATGCATCCAGCCAAAAAGTAACACGCTCAAAGAAGAGTGCAGCGATATGACTCTTGGCTCTCATGTAGCCCATTATTTTTAGAAATTGAAAATGGTATTTATAAATTTCAACCAAACCTGAACTTCTTCCCATTGTACGTATATATGTGTTCTTCTCATCTGCAATGTTTTAATCATTAATTCATTATATTTTTCCACACAAAAAAGACAAAATCTTTGTAATATCCCAAGTTTAGAGGCTACAAAATGAGAGAACACCAACGTGTGCATTGCATTCATGCATAGAAAATCCGGGGAATTTTCGCGCTTCAAATAAAACTTACCAAAGTAACTGAAGTTTCACTTGACTTGCTGGAATGGAAGTAGATCATCAAGTCAAACGATATAAACTTCACTGTGATCTTTGCTAAACCCTGTTTTGGGTAGAGATGATTTGATCTAGGGGCTAGATCAAATAGAATTAGCTTTACAACAAATAACACCTTAAGTAAGAATCAATTACAAGATCTTATAAACGATCTCAACATGACATTCCTTACAACCACACATGAATATTGATTCAACTATAAATCAAAAAACACAAATAATTAAGAAACTATTCTTTACTTATATTTTCCATGTTTTACTAAATAAATATCCCTACCATGATTCGGAGGCCCAGAAGGTTGAAGGCTTTCGGGTTAGGAAAGAGGAGTTGTAATTGGAAATTTGTATAAATATAGAAAAAACCCAATGCGGCTCGATAGTTTGTAACTTGTACGACACGGAAAAGCCTCGGCTCCACCTCCTATATAAAGGGGAGCCGAGGGAGAAACAAGGGATCGAAATCATTGTAACCCTAGCCACCGTAGCTTTGAGTTGAGCACCTTTGTTCGGCTGAACCTTCTAGATCTACTTGCCCTCTACTTCTTACGAAATCCTAAGTCTACAATACGTAGACATTGATGAGTTAATCCCTCGTCACACACAAAGTTAATTATATTTTTATACATGGATGTTTAAGCAAGGTTAGAGAAGCTTTTATTATATGTTCCTTGTATGTCATCTACTGTGATAGCTCTTCTGTTATATTTCCTCCGTTTGGAAATGTAAGATGTTGAAGCACTTTCTTTGGTTCATTATTAGGTTCATTCACTTTAGGTTGTATCTAGTCTACTTTATAAGAAGCTAAAATATCCTACATTTACAAACGGAGGGAGTATTAGCATAATAATATGAAAAGAGAATCGGAATTAGCAACTATTTTCTCGGTCCAAAATATGTGTGCCAAACTTGTCTAGATGCACATGTATCTATACACTAAAAATACATCTAGATACATGGAAATCTGGACAGACCTGCAACATTTATTTTGAAACGAGTATATTTTTATAACTGCAGAAGAATAGAGAGGGAGAGAGATATGCGGAATATGTTGGATGTATTATTGAGCCTCATGGGCGAGTATATATAGGCGTACAGGGATCATCTTGGAGTGCAAGACAAGACACGAGATCTATCTCTATCCTAGATTACCTAAACCGTACGTATACTCTAACACTCCCCCGTAGTCGTAGCGGGAGCGTCGTGAACAACATGAACGACGTGGACGTTCAAACTGGAGATAAACCGAAGTGGACCCCAGAAGGCTCACACTCCCCCGCAGTCGTAGCGGGAGCGTCGTGGACGGTGTCGCGTCGCGGATGCTTGGACTGTAGAAGGAGCTAGTGAGGCGCAGGCGAGGTGGTAGCCCTTTGTGCCGATGTCGAGGTAGCCGAGAGCGTGGGTGCTGCAACCTTGGTCGGGCTAGCCGCGCGAGGGGATGCCGTGGTCGATGTCGTGGTCGGGTGCCAGTGTCGAGGTAGCCGCACATGAGGCCGCAAGCGCGTAGTGCGCGAGGAGAGTGACGGAGACGCGTCGAGGCAGTCGTGGAGGTTGTCGATGCCGAAGTCGATGCAGTCCGAGCCGTCGAGGACGAGGTGCAGCCCTAGTTTTGCCAGAACCAGGTGCACGTCGGGGACGAAGGCATACTTCGGTATTGCCAGAACCGAGTATGCATAGAAGAAGTCGGTGACGCTGTCGAGGCAGTCGTAGAAGAGTCGGTGCCGGGGAAGAGGTCGTCGAAGCCGATGAAGACGAGGCGCCGGTTCGAGCTTGCTAGGCCTGGGGACGCGTCGGGGAGGAAGGCACGTACCGGTGTTGCCAGTACCAGGCGTGCGGGGGTAGGGAACATTACAAAGTGCGCGCCATGTCGGAGTAGACTAGTAGAGGGGGTCTTGACGACGGGTGTCGGAGTAGAGGAGCAGGTGGTGTAGTCGGGGAAGAGGCGAGTCTCGACGACTGCTTGTTGCGCGTAGGTACACGTCCGTTGGGAACCCCAAGAGGAAGGTATGATGCGCACAGCAGCAAGTTTCCGTCAGTATGAAACCAAGGTTATCGAACCAGTAGGAGCCAAGAAGCACGTGAAGGTTGTTGGTGGAGGAATGTAGTGCGGCGCAACACCAGTGAAACCGACGCCAACGTGGAACCTGCACAACACAATCAAAGTACTTTGCCCCAACGTAACAGTGAGGTTGTCAATCTCACCGGCTTGCTGAAAACAAAGGATTAAGCGTATCGAGTGGAAGATGGTGTTTGTTTGCAAGAACAAGAAAAACAAGTAGAATGTATTCAGATGTAAAAGAATGGACCGGGGTCCACAGTTCACTAGAGGTGTCTCTCCAATAAGATAACTAACATGCTGGGTGAACAAATAACAGACGGACAATTGACAAATAAAGATTCAATACATATCAATGATGATTACTATGTGATTTAATCAGGGCATTACGACAAAGTACATAGACCGCTATCCAGCATGCATCTATGCCTAAATAATCCACCTTCAGGTTATCATCCGAACCCCTTCCAGCATTAAGTTGTAAACAACAGATAATTGCATTAAGTATGGTGCGTAATGTAATCAACACAAATATCCTTAGACAAAGCATCGATGTTTTATCCCTAGTAGCAACAAGACATCCACAACCTTAGAACTTTCCGTCACTCGTCCCGCATTCAATGGAGGCATGAACCCACTATCGAGCATAATTACTCCCTCTTGGAGTTACAAGTATCAACTTGGCCAGAGCCTCTACTAGCAACGGAGAGCATGCAAGAACATAAATAACACATATATGATAGATTGATAATCAACTTAACATAATATTCTATATTCATCGGATCCCGCCAAACACAACATGTAGCATTACAAATAGATGATCTTGATCATGTTAGGCAGCTCACAAGATCTAAACAATGATAGCACAAGCGGAGAAGACAACCATCTAGCTACTGCTATGGACCCATAGTCCAAGGATGAACTACTCACGCATCAATCCGGAGGCGGGCATGATGATGTAGAGCCCCTCCGGTGATGATTCCCCTCTCCGGCAGGGTGCCGGAGGCGATCTCCTGAATCCCCCGAGATGGGATTCACGACGGCGGCGTCTCTGGAAGGTTTTCCGTATCGTGGCTCTCGGTACAGGGGGTTTTGCGACGAAGGCTATATGTAGGCGGAAGGGTAGGTCAGGGGGCGACGCGAGGGGCCCACACACTAGGCCGGCGCGGCCAGGGCTTGGGTCGCGCCGCCCTGGTGTGTGTCCACCTCGTGGCCCCACTTCGTTTCCCTTTCGGTCTTCTGCAAGCTTCGTGTAAAAATAGGACCCTGGGCGTTGATTTTGTCCAATTCCGAGAATATTTCCTTACTAGGATTTCTGAAACCAAAAACAGCAGAAAACAGCAACTGGCGCTTCGGCATCTTGTTAATAGGTTAGTGCCGGAAAATGTATAATAATGATTTAAAGTATGTATAAAACATTCAAGTATTGTCATAAAAGTAGCATGGAACATAAGAAATTATAGATACGTTTGAGACGTATCAAGCATCCCCAAGCTTAGTTCCTACTCGCCCTCGAGTAGGTAAACGATAACACAAATAATTTCTCGAAGTGACATGCTACCAACATAATCTTGATCAACATTATTGTAAAGCATATGAGATGAATGGAGTGATCTGAACAAAAGATTGCTAACAAAGATAATGACTAAACAAATGAATCATATAGCAAAACTTTTCATGAATAGTACTTTCAAGACAAGCATCAATAAGAGTTGCATAAGAGCTAACTCATAAGCAATAAATTCAAAGTAGAATGCATTGAAGCAACAAAAAGGATGATGAAGTTTCAGCAGTTGCTTTCAACTTGTAACATATATATCTCATGGATATTTGTCAACATAGAGAAGTATAACAGGTGCAATAAGTAAACATGTAAGAATCAATGCACACAGTTAACACAAGTGTTTGCTTCTAAGATAGAAAGAAGTGGGTAGACTGACTCAACATAAAGTAAATGAATGGCCCTTCGCAGAGGGAAGCATGAATTACTATTTTTGTGCTAGAGCTTTTGTTTTGAAAA
This sequence comes from Lolium rigidum, assembly GCF_022539505.1. Taxonomy (NCBI): domain Eukaryota; kingdom Viridiplantae; phylum Streptophyta; class Magnoliopsida; order Poales; family Poaceae; genus Lolium; species Lolium rigidum. Next base: position 284,920,943 of record NC_061510.1, read on the forward strand.
CATAGAAACAATTTTGTCAACGGTAGTAATAATTCATATGTGCTATGCATAATACTTCCTACAAGTTGCATGTCTCATGCATAGAGTACTAATAGTGCTCGCACCTTGTCCTACTTAGCTCGAAAAACACGGATTATCATCGCATAACATATGTTTCAACCAAGTGTCACAAAGGGGTACCTCTATACCGCCTGTACAAGTGTCTAAGGAGAAAGCACGCATTGGATTTCTCGCTTTTGATTATTCTCAACTTAGACATCCATACCGAGACAACATAGACAACAGATAATGGACTCCTCTTTTAACGCTTAAGCATTCAACAACAGTTAATATTCTCATAAGAGATTGAGGTTGTATGTCCAAACTGAAACTTCCACCATGATGCATGGCTTTAGTTAGCAGCCCAATGTTCTTCTCTAACATATGCATACTCAAACCATTTGATCATGAAATCGCACTTACTTCGTACAAGACGAACATGCATAGCATCTCACATGATATCCAACAAAGGTAAAGTTGATGGCGTCCCCGTAAACATGGTTACCGCTCAACAAGCAACTTATAAGAATTAAGACACATAACTACATATTCATCACCACAATAGTTTTTAAGCTATTTGTCCCATGAGCTATATATAGCAAAGATAAAGGAATGAAATTTTAAAGGTAGCACTCAAGTAATTTACTTTGGAATGGCAGAAAAATACCACATAGTAGGTAGATATGGTGGACACAAATGGCATGGGTTTTGGCTCAAGGTGTTTGGATGCACGAGAAGCATTTCCTCTCAGTACAAGTTTTGGGCTAGCAAGGTTGTTTGAAGCAAACACAAGTATGAACAGGTACAACAAAACTCACACAGGAACATATTGCAAGCATTATAAGACTCTACACTGTCTTCCTTGTTGTTCAAAACACTTTACCCGAAAATATCTAGACTTAGAGAGACCAATCATGCAAACCAAATTAAACAAGCTCTACGGTAGTGATACGTCCATTTTGCATCACTATTTTATATCATAATTTGCTGTTATTCATTGATATATTTCATATTTATAGATGATACTTATGTTATTTCATCTATTTTGCATGTTTCATGATCATTGGAGAATTATTCACCGGAGTCGTGATTCCGCTGGAAAAAGCACCGTCAGGGCACCATATTTCTGAAGATCAACAATTGACGGCAATTATACGAAAATTCCTATTTTTCCAGAAGACGAAGGGAGCCAAAAGGAGGTGCCGAGAGGGGCCGCCATGGGCCCCCCCATAGGCCAGCGCGGGCCCTGGCCTGGTCGCGCCGCCTTGTGGGGAGGGGGCCCACAGCCCCCTCTAGCCGCCTCTCCTTCGCGTACTTCTTCGTCCCGAAAACCTAAGACCTAGGGAGTGACGGAGAATTGACAGAGCCGCCTCTGCGGGGCGGAGAAACACCAGAGAGAAAAGAGCTCTCCGGCGGGCAGGAATCCGCCGGGGAAATTCCCTCCCGGAGGGGGAAATCGACGCCATCGCCATCGTCATCGAGCTGGACATCATCTCCATCGTCATCACCATCATCTCCATCATCTACACCGCCATCTCCACCGCTGCATCTCTTCACCGCTGTAACGATTTGGGTTGGATCTTGATTGTTTGATAGGGGAAACTCTCCCGGTGTTGATTACTACTTGTTATTGATGCTATTGAGTGAAACCAATGAACCAAGGTTTATGTTCAGATTGTTATTCATCATCATATCACCTCTGATCATGTTCCATATGATGTTTCGTGAGTAGTTCGTTTAGTTCTTGAGGACATGGGTGAAGTCTGGATGTTAGTAGTGAATTATTGTTGAGTAGTATTCAATCTAATGATATTTAAGTTGTGGTGTTACTCTTCTAGTGGTGTCATGTGAACGTCGACTACATGATACTTCACCTTTATGGGCCTAGGGGAGTGCATCTTGTATTCATTTGCTAATTGTGGGGTTGCCGGAGTGACAGCAACCTAAACCCCCGTTAGTATATCGGTGCAGGAGGGATAGCAGGATCTCAGAGTTTAAGGCTGTGGTTAGATTTATCTTAATTACTTTCTTGTATTTGCGGATGCTTGCAAGGGGTATAACACAAGTATGTATTAGTCCTAGGAAGGGCGGTGCATTAGCATAGGTTCACCCACACAACACTTATCAAAACAAGGAAGATTAATCAGCCGTATGAAGCGAAAGCACTAGACTAAAATCCCCGTGTGTCCTCAAGAACGTTTGGTCATTATAAGTAAACAAACCGGCTTGTCCTTTGTACTAAAAAGGATTGGGCCACTCGCTGCAATTATTTCTCTCGCATTTTATTTACTTGTACTTAATTTATCTGCTATATCAAAACCCCCGAATACTTGTCTCGTGAGCGTTTACGGTGAATCCTTCATCGAAACCGCTTGTCAACACCTTCGCTCCTCGTTGGGTTCGACACTCTTATTTATCGAAAGTACTACGATACACCCCCTATACTTGTGGGTCATCAAGACTATTTTCTGGCGCCGTTGCCGGGGAGTGAAGCGCTATTGGTAAGTAGAATTGGTAAGGAAACTTTTACTGTACGTGCTGATTTTGTTTCTGCTTGCTACTATAAGTCATTATGGAGAGATCCTCCCTTGAATTTATATTTGGGAAATCTACTACTACTGCAACGGTAGTGGATGAGGCGCCAGGTGAGGAAGTAATACCATATAAAATACCTATGAAAATTATCGAACGTGTTGTGGATAACCGCTATGAAGGGGATGGAACTGTGCATCATGGAGATCATTTACTGTTTTTACATGAATTATGCGGGTTATTCAAATGTGTAGGTATTTCAATGGATGAAGTCAGGAAGAAATTATTTGTTATGTCGCTATCTGGTAAAGCGGCGCATTGGTATAAACTGCTGAAGGATGGGCGTTCTCTTGATTGGAAGGATATTGTGCGTGTATTTTAATCTAAATTCTATCCTCCAAGTGAAATTCACAAAGACCGCAACCGTATATATAATTTTTGGCCCATGATGGAGAGAGTATTGCCCAAGCGTGGGGGAGATTGAAGTCTTTAATGCTCAAATGCCCCATTCATGAGCTTCCTGGTATTATTATTATTGATAATTTCTATGCAAAACTGTCTTTTCAAGATAAAACCTTGCTGGATACTTCTTGCTCTGGATCATTCACGCGCAATAAAGAAGAGTTTAAATGGGACCTTCTTGATCGAATCCAAGAAAATACTGAAGGATGGGAGAACGACAAAGGTAGAGTGTCGTGTATAAATTATAATTATGAATGCATTGAAACTTTTATGGATACCGATGAATATCGTAATATGAGTGCTACATATGGTCTTGACTCTCAAGTTGTTGCAAATATTTATAAAGCCTTTGCCTCTCATTTTGAATTGCCTAGGAAGAATTTTGATAAGTATCATGAATCATATAAAGATAAAGTTGATTCACCTAAAGGTAAATGTATTGAAATTAAAACTGTTGATCACGTTCTTCCTGAAGCTTATATTGAAAAAACTCCTTTCCCTGCTAAAATGAAGGAGTATTCTGTTATAACTAGTGTAGTTAATAAAAGTTCAAAGAAACCCATAGAACCTGAAGAACAAATAAAAGTTGAACTTGCTGTTGCAATAGTTAAAGATCTTGTTACTGAAAATGTGGAAGATGGTCATATTATTTTTTGTGAAGATGCTTCTAATATTGTTTCGCATCCTAATAAGTCTATGAAAGCCGTTGTTCCCGTACTCTCGTTCGAATTGGTGATCATTGCTATTATGGTTTATGCGATATTGGTGCAAGTATTAGTGCCATTCCTTATGAGCTCTACACGGAAATTATGCATGAAATTGGTTCTTGTGAACTTGAAGATATTGATGTGGTTATTCGGCTAGCTAATAGAGAAACTATCTCTCCCATTGGTATTGTTCGAGATGTTGAAGTTCTATGTGGTAAGATTAAATATCCTGCCGACTTTTTGGTACTTGGTTCTCGCCGCTAGTAAGTTTTGTCCTATTATTTTTGGTAGACCTTTTCTAAATACATGTGGAGCTATTATAGATTGCAAGAAAGAGAAAATTGTTACTAAATTTGCTGGTGAATCTTATGAGTTTAACTTCTCTAAATTTGCCAAAACTCCTTATAAAGCCGATTTGCCTAATGAAGATTTTAGAGTTGAACAAAGTGTGCATCTATTGCTCTTGCTCCTAGTAATCCTTTGCAGCAACATTTGGAGAATAGTGAGAGTGAAGTTTTTAGGGAAGAAAGGGATGAGCTTGATGAAATTTTCCTTCGTCAGCCTATTCTTAAACATGACTTACCGGTTGAAGATTTAGGTGTAACACCACCACCAAAGGAAGATCCTGTATTTGATTTGAAACCATTACCTAATAATCTTAAGTATGCTTATATTGATGAGAAGAAAACATATCCTGTTATTATTAGTGCTAAGCTTTCAGATATCGAGGAAGAAAGGTTATTGGAAATATTGAAGAAGCACCGAGGAGCTATTGGCTATACTCTTGATGATTTGAAGGGGATTTCTCCCGCTATTTGCCAACATGCTATTAATATAGAAGATGGTGCAAAACCTGTTGTTGAACATCAGCGTCGTCTAATTCCCAAGATGAAGGATGTGGTAAGAAATGAGGTATTAAAACTTCTTGAAGCAGGTATTATATATCCTATTGCCGATAGTAGATGGGTTAGTCCTCGTGCATTGTGTTCCTAAGAAAGGAGGTATAACTGTTGTGCCTAATGATAATGATGAGCTTATTCCTCAAAGAGTAGTTGTAGGGTATAGAATGTGTATTGATTTTCGAAAAGTTAATAAAGTTACTAAGAAAGACCATTACCCTTTACCTTTTATTGATCAAATGTTAGAAAGGCTGTCTAAAAATACTCATTTCTGTTTTCTTGATGGATATTCTGGGTTTTCACAAATTGTTGTTAGAGCTAAAGATCAAGAGAAAACCACTTTCACTTGTCCCTATGGAACTTATGCTTATAGGCGTATGCCTTTTGGTTTATGTAATGCTCCTGCTACTTTTCAAAGATGCATGTCTGCTATTTTTCATGGCTTTTGTGAAAATATTGTTGAGGTATTCATGGATGATTTTTCTATCTATGGGAATTCTTTTGTTAATTGCTTGCGAAACCTTGATAAAGTTTTGCAGAGATGTGAAGAAACTAACCTTGTTCTTAATTGGGAGAAATGCCACTTTATGGTTAATGAAGGAATTGTATTGGGACATAAAATTTCTGAAAGAGGTATTGAAGTTGATAGAGCTAAAGTTGAAGCAACTGAGAAGATGCCCTATCCTAGGGATGTTAAAGGTATTCGTAGTATTCTTTGTCATGCTGGTTTTTATAGGAGGTTTATTAAAGATTTCTCTAAAATTTCAAAGCCTCTTACTAATCTTCTTCAAAAAGATGTACCTTTCGTTTTTGATGATGATTGTAAGGAAGCTTTTGAAACTCTAAAGAAAGCCTTAACAACTGCTCCTATAGTCGAACCGCCTGATTGGAATTTACCTTTTGAAATTATGTGTGATGCTAGTGATTTTGTTGTAGGTGCTGTTCTTGGACAGCGAGTAGATAAAAAATTAAATGTTATTCATTATGCTAGTAAAACTCTAGATGCTGCTCAAAGAAATTATGCTACAACTGAAAAAGAGTTATTAGCCGTAGTTTTTGCATGTGATAAGTTTAGACCTTATATTGTTGATTCAAAAGTCACAATTCATACTGATCATGCTGTGATTAGGTACCTTATGGAAAAGAAAGATGCTAAGCCGAGGCTTATTAGATGGGTGCTTCTCTTGCAAGAATTTGATTTACATATTGTAGATAGGAAAGGTGCCGATAATCCCGTTGCTCGATAATTTGTCTAGATTGGAAAATATTACTTATGATCCTGTTCATGTTAATGATAGTTTTCCAAATGAACAATTGGCTGTAATAAAGGTGAGCTCGCGAGAGAGCCCTTGGTATGATGATTATGCTAACTTTATTGTTTCGAAGTATTTGCCTCCAACCTTTTCAGCTCAGCAAAGGAGGAAATTCTTTTATGATTTGAGGCATTATTTTTGGGATGACCCACACTTATATAAAGAAGGAGTGTATGGTATTATGCGAAGATGTGTCCCAGAATATGAACAACAAGAGATATTGAGTAAATGTCATGGGAGTGTTTATGGAGGACATCACGCCGGAGATAGAACCGCACAAAAGGTTCTACAATCAGGTTTTTATTGGCCAACACTTTTCAAGGATGCAAGGAAGTTTATCTTATCTTGTGATGAATGTCAAAGAGTTGGTAATATCTCTAGACGCAATGAAATGCCTATGAATTATACTCTTGTTATTGAACCATTTGATTGTTGGGGATTTGACTTCATGGGTCCTTTCCCTTCTTCAGAAGGTAATACTCATATACTTGTCGCTGTTGATTATGTTACTAAATGGGTAGAAGCTATACCTACAAAAAGTGCTGATGGTGAGACCTCTTTAAAAATGCTTTTATATGTTATATTTCCTAGATTTGGAGTACCTAGATATATTGTGACTGATGGAGGTTCTCATTTTATTCATGGTGGTTTTAGAAAAACTCTTGCCAAATATGGTATTAATCATAGAATTGCTTCAGCTTATCATCCTCAAACTAGTGGGCAAGTAGAATTATCAAATAGAGAAATTAAAGCTATCTTGGGAAAGACTGTTAATAAATCTAGAAAGAATTGGGCTAGTAAGTTAAAGGAAGCATTGTGGGCTTATATAACTGCTTATAAAAATCCTATGGGCATGTCTCCTTATAAAATGGTTTATGGAAAAGCTTGTCATTTACCTTTAGAACTAGAGCACAAAGCTTATTGGGCTGTAAGAGAACTTAATAAAGATTTTAAACTTGCCGGTAAGAAGAGGTTGCTACAATTGAGTTCTTTAGATGAATGGAGAAGTGAAGCTTATGAAAATGCTAAACTTTTTAAGGAGAAAGTTAAGAAGTGGCATGACAGAAGAATTATTAAAAGAGAATTTAATGTTGGAGATAAAGTCCTATTGTATCGGTCTCGTCTCGGATTTTTTGCGGGAAATTACTCTCAAAATGGGAAGGACCATATGTTATTGAGGAGGTATATCGTTCAGGAGCAATAAAAATTAGCTCTTTGGAAGGTAACGCCACACAAGTAGTGAATGGACAAAGACTCAAGCATTATATTTCTGGAGATTCTTATAATGAAGATATTGATATTATTCAAGTGATAACTCCGGAAGCTTTCATCAAAGATCAAATTGATAGTTCTCCAGAGTCCGACTTTGAATAGGTAAGAGTTTTAGTAATAAAAAGTCCGCGTTTAGCTTTCCGAACAATATTTCTGCTATTTTTGGAAAATATGAAAAATTACGGGATCGAAACGGAGTGGAGGAGACGCGCGAGGGCCTGTCACCATAGGCCGGCGCGGGCCCCACCCTGGCCGCGCCGCCCTATGGGGACAGCCCCTCGGCGTCCCGTTTCCACTCGTTTTCGGCCTGGAATCTTCCTTTTGTCGTAAAAATATTTGCTATATAATCCCCCGGATCTCCAGAAGTCCGTATATCGTTTTCTCGTCGTGTTTTGTTTCGAGCTGTTTTCCGCGGATATTGTTTTCAGATCTAGAGCCACCATGTCTTCGTCGGAGCCTCCGAAGGACAACTTCTTTGAGAACGTCGTCAACCCATACATAAGCGAGTTGAAGATGCATCCCAAGGAATTGCTGCTTGTAGATGGAGAGTTGCAGATAGAAGATGTTCGTGGACCTAAGGGAGAAGGAAGCTTGGAGGACAGGATGGAGAAACTAGAACAAGAGGTCTTCACCTACAAGAAGATGGCTGAGCGTGAAGTGGACATCTTCCACAGAATTGTGTCCGAGCTCATTGGTGAACATGAGAAGGAGACTGCAAAGCTGTGGAGCGATATCCTCTCACTTCACAACACTACCAACCAACTTCAGGCGCAACTTTATGATGCTTGGAATCAAAACTGTGAGTATGAAAACAGGTTTAAACGCATTAGCGATGCTCGCTAGTTTCGGGATTCCCGAGACCAAGACATCGTTTGTTGATGGAGAGCCTCTTCCCTGGAAGATCGAGGACGAGAAGAATCCACCATCATCGCCACCGAAGGAGTAATTCATCATCGGTATTGGCATCCCCTTGGTTTGTTCCAAGCTTGGGGGAGTGCCGCGGTATCACATCATCACTACCTTTATCTTTTACTATCAAGTAGTGTCATATCATGAGTAGGGAAGTTATCATATGGAATAGTTTGCAATGTGGAAGTATCTCTCTTAGTTGGTTATCTATGTATCCGTTGGTGTGAGTTATCGTTATGGAATATTAATGAGAAGTCTTATCATTTACTTTTTGCACACCTTATTTTAGTTTGCAATCTCCATTATATGATTACTCTTGACATTAGTATTGAGATCACTTTGGGAGCATCAAGTAAATCTATTTGGTTTTGGCAAACTTAGCATTGGTCAATAGCAACAACACTTTGATGTTTAATTAGAAAAAGGAAATACATGTAGATATATTACTCTATTATCTTTATGCTAATGAGTTAGTATTCTGAAGTTAAAATTGCTTGTGCTCATGAGAAAGATGCATGATTGTTTCTATCACATGTATATTTGTTTGTTTCCCTCAACCTTTATGCTTGCTATCAAACCTTGCTAGCCAAAAACCTGTATTGAGAGGGAATGCTTCTCATACATCCATAACTTTAGACCAAACCCATGCCATTTGTGTCCACCATAACTACCTATTATGTGGTACTTTGCGCCACCCCAAGTAAATACTTCATGTGCTACCTTTAAATAATTCAAACTATATTACTCCTTATTTGTGTCAATGTTTTATAGCTCATGAGGAAGTATGTGGTGTTTTATCTTTCAATCTTGTTGGGCGGACTTTCACCAATGGACTAGTGGCACATCCGCTTATCCAATAATTTTGCAATAAGAGCTGGCAACGGGGTTCCCAGCCCCAATTAATAACTTTCACTAATAATTCTCTTCACATGTTTTGCCCTGATTTATCAGTAAGCAACTTAATTTTGCAATAGACACTCCTCCATGGTTTGAGAAATGTTGGAAGGCACCCGAGGATTCGGTTAGCCATGGCTTGTGAAAGCAAAGGTTGGGGGGAGTGTCATCCATAATAAAACTAAAATACATGTGTAAACAAAAGAGAAGGGGGGATGATCTACCTTGCTGGTAGAGATGCCGTCCTCCATGGGAGCCGCTCTTGGAAGGTCTGTTTGGCAAGGGGGTTAGAGTGCCCGCTACCATTCGTTGACAACAACAAACACCACTCAAAATCTTACTTTTATGCTCTTTACATGATTTCAAAACTTGAAAAGCTCTAGCACATGATTTAATCCCTGCTTCCCTCTGCGAAGGGCCTATCTTTTACTTTTATGTTGAGTCAGTAAACCTATTTCCCTCTATCTTAAGCAAGCAATTGAGTTGTTGTGAACCAACCATTTATGCTATGATTCAGTTAATCATGTCTTTATGCTTTCTTGTTTAGTACAAATTTTATCTGAATGAATATTACTTTGAAAGTTATCAATGATTATGAGGAGATTGTTATGATTGAGAATGAAAGCCCTGCTATATAAATTCTAATATGAAAGCTTTGCTTAGAAGATAAGTGCAATTCGTTAGTAGTTCTCTGACCAAGAACAAAGTTTGCCATAACCAATCATGATTTCCTATGCACCTCTGTTTGTGATTTCTCTTTACTTATTTCAAGTTGAGTTATATAAAGAGAATGTTTACTAGCATATCTTGTGTGAATCAATATGATGCTTCTTGTCCGTATTTTATTTATCGACTCCTCACTCCATAAACATGTGGTCTTGTTTATTGAGCTCAGCTTCGCTTGGGGACAAGCGAGGTCTAAGCTTGGGGGAGTTGATACGTCCATTTTGCATCACTATTTTATATCATAATTTGCTGTTATTCATTGATATATTTCATATTTAGAGATGATACTTATGTTATTTCATCTATTTTGCATGTTTCATGATCATTGGAGAATTATTCACCGGAGTCAGGATTCTGCCGGAAAAAGCACCGTCGTGGCACCATATTTCTGAAGATCAACAATTGACGGCAATTATACGAAAATTCCTATTTTTCCAGAAGATGAAGGGAGCCAAAAGGAGGGGCCGAGAGGGGCCGCCATGGGCCCCCCCATAGGCCGGCGCGGGCCCTGGCCTGGCCGCGCCGCCTTGTGGGGAGGGGGCCCACAGCCCCCTCTGGCTGCCTCTCCTTCGCGTACTTCTTCGTCCCGAAAACCTAAGACCTAGGGAGTGACGGAGAATTGACAGAGCCGCCTCTGCGGGGCAGAGAAACACTAGAGAGAAAAGAGCTCTCCGGCGGGCAGGAATCCGTCGGGGAAATTCCCTCCCGGAGGGGGAAATCGACGCCATCGCCATCGTCATCGAGCTGGACATCATCTCCATCGTCATCACCATCATCTCCATCATCTACACCGCCATCTCCACCGCTGCATCTCGTCACCGCTGTAACGATTTGGGTTGGATCTTGATTGTTTGATAGGGGAAACTCTCCCGGTGTTGATTACTACTTGTTATTGATGCTATTGAGTGAAACCATTGAACCAAGGTTTATGTTCAGATTGTTATTCATCATCATATCACCTCCGATCATGTTCCATATGATGTTTCGTGAGTAGTTCGTTTAGTTCTTGAGGACATGGGTGAAGTCCGGATGTTAGTAGTGAATTATTGTTGAGTAGTATTCAATGTTATGATATTTAAGTTGTGGTGTTACTCTTCTAGTGGTGTCATGTGAACGTCGACTACATGATACTTCACCTTTATGGGCCTAGGGGAGTGCATCTTGTATTCGTTTGCTAATTGTGGGGTTGCCGGAGTGACAGCAACCTAAACCCCCGTTAGTATATCGGTGCAGGGAGGGATAGCGGGATCTCGCAGTTTAAGGTCGTGGTTAGATTTATCTTAATTACTTTCTTGTATTTGCGGATGCTTGCAAGGGGTATAATCACAAGTATGTATTAGTCCTAGGAAGGGTGGTGCATTAGCATAGGTTCACCCACACAACACTTATCAAAACAATGAAGATTAATCAGCCGTATGAAGCGAAAGCACTAGACTAAAATCCCCGTGTGTCCTCAAGAACGTTTGGTCATTATAAGTAAACAAACCGGCTTGTCCTTTGTGCTAAAAAGGATTGGGCCACTCGCTGCAATTATTTCTCTCGCATTTTATTTACTTGTACTTAATTTATCTGCTATATCAAAACCCCCTGAATACTTGTCTGTGAGCGTTTACAGTGAATCCTTCATCGAAACTGCTTGTCAACACCTTCTGCTCCTCGTTGGGTTCGACACTCTTATTTATCGAAAGTACTACGATACACCCCCTATACTTGTGGGTCATCAGGTAGTTCTTCATTTATAGATTAAACTACATGATGCAAGAGCTTAAACATGATCTATAAGAGCTCAAACAATTGCCAAGTTGCCAAACCATATGCAGCATTTTCTGATTCCAACCAAATAGCAATTTAACGAAGCAATTTCAGCCTTCGCCATGAACATTAAAGCACAATTAAGAACACAAGTGTTCCATATGAAAAAGCGGAGCGTAATATCTCCAATATAAGAATGGTGGGATCCAACTTTATTCAAAACAAAACAAAAATAAAAGCAAACCGACGCTCCAAGTAAAAAACATAAGATGTGATGGAATAAAAATATAGTTTCACTAGAAGTGGCCTGATAATGTTGTCGATGAAGAAGGGGATGCCTTGGGAATCCCAAAGCTTAGATGCTTGAGTCTTCTTAAAATATGCAGGGATGAACCACCGGGGCATCCCCAAGCTTAGACCTTTCACTCTTCTTGATCATAGTATATCATCCTCTTCTCTTGACCCTTGAAAACTTCCTCCACACAAACTTCAAGCAAACTCATTAGAGGGTTAGTGCATAATCAAAATTCACATATTCAGAGGTGACACAATCATTCTTAACACTTCTGGACATTGCACAAAGCTTCTGAAAGTTAATGGAACAAAGAAACTCATTCAACATAGCAAAAACGGCAACGCGAAATAAAAGGCAGAATCTGTCAAAAACAGAACAGTCCATAAAGATGAATCTGGCAGGGGCACTTAACTTGCTCAAATGGAAAAACTCAAAACTAATGAAAGTTGCGTACATATATGGGGATCACGCTCGTAAATTTGCAGCTTTTTTAGATTTTTTTACAGGGAGCTCTGCGAGAATTCGTGACAGACAGCAATGCTGTTTTCTACGCAGCAATCCCAAATATAGTATCAACTTTAGCATAGAAACTTTACTTGGCACAAAAACATGATAAGGAGAGGTTGCTACAGTAGTAAACAACTTCCAAGACTCAACAATACAGTAAATAAAATAAAGCATGGGTTATCTCCCAAGAAGTGCTTTTCTTTAACGCCTTTCAGCTAGGCGCAGAAAGTGCAAATCAAGTATTTTCAAGAGATGATGCATCAACATTATTACCTTGGGAATTGGGAGTTTTCTCAACAATGCATTGTATCTGGTCTATATAAGTAACTCCTCTCTCATTGCTCCTAGGCTTACTATTCTCATCAAACAAATTTTCAGGAACAAGCCAAGCATAGTTATTTTCCAAAGCTTCATGCATCCATAGGAGCTTACTAGGTATTGGCGCGTTAATTTCCCTACCATCATTAACATTATTAGTATACTTAATTCTATCCATATCCATATTTTCAAGTATTTGTTTAAATTTAGGAAAGAAACCAAGCCTCTTATGCTTAATAAAAACTTTTCTAGCTTCTTTAGCTATATCCTCAAATTCTCTAACAAGGACTTTTAAAACAAAATTTCCCTTTTCTCCCATCTCCATATCCGAAAGTGTAAGAAACATATGTTGTATTATGGGATTGAGATTAACAAATCTAGTTTCCAACATGTGTATTAAACAGGCAGAAGCACTTTCATAAGTAGGAGTAGTTTTTAATAATGGTATATCTTCAAAATCTTCATCCATACTAACATGGGTGAAAAATTCTTCTATATTATCTCTTCCAATGATACACCCTCATCCTACCGGTATCTTTTCCAGAGTAAACTTAGGATGAAGCATGATGAAATAAGCAAAAAGTAAACTAAACAAGTAAAGTAAAGACAAGTAACTAATTTTGTGTGTTTTGATATAGAACAAGTAAATAAGACAGAAAGTAAAGTAACTAATTTTTTTGTGTTTTTAATATGAAGCAAACAAGACAGTAAATAAAATAAAGTAAAGCAAGACAAAAACAAAGTAAAGAGATTGGAAGTGGAGACACCCCTTGCAGCGTGTCTTGATCTCCCCGGCAACGGCGCCAGAAAAGAGATGCTTGTTGCGCGTAGGTACACGTCCGTTGGGAACCCCAAGAGGAAGGTATGATGCGCACAACAGCAAGTTTTCCTCAGTATGAAACCAAGGTTGTCGAACCAGTAGGAGCCAAGAAGCACGGGAAGGTTGTTGGTGGAGGAATGTAGTGCGGCGCAACACCAGTGAAACCGGTGCCAATGTGGAACCTGCACAACACAATCAAAGTACTTTGCCCCAACGTAACAGTGAGGTTGTCAATCTCACCGGCTTGCTGAAAACAAAGGATTAAGCGTATCGAGTGGAAGATGGTGTTTGTTTGCAAGAACAGTAAAAACAGTAGAATGTATTCAGATGTAAAAGAATGGACCGGGGTCCACAGTTCACTAGAGGTGTCTCTCCAATAAGATAACTAACATGCTGGGTGAACAAATTACAGAGCGGACAATTGACAAATAAAGATTCAATACATATCAATGATGATTACTATGTGATTTAATCAGGGCATTACGACAAAGTATATAGACCGCTATCCAGACATGCATCTATGCCTAAATAATCCACCTTCGAGGTTATCATCCGAACCCCTTCCAGTATTAAGTTGTAAACAACAGATAATTGCATTAAGTATGGCGCGTAATGTAATCAACACAAATATCCTTAGACAAAGCATTGATGTTTTATCCCTAGTAGCAACATCACATCCACAACCTTAGAACTTTCTATCACTGTCCCAGATTCAATGGAGGCATGAACCCACTATCGAGCATAATTACCCCCTCTTGGAGTTACAAGTATCAACTTGGCCAGAGCCTCTACTAGCAACGGAGAGCATGCAAGAACATAAACAACACATATATGATAGATTGATAATCAACTTAACATAATATTCTATATTCATCGGATCCCGCCAAACACAACATGTAGCATTACAAATAGATGATCTTGATCATGTTAGGCAGCTCACAAGATCTAAACAATGATAGCACAAGCGGAGAAGACAACCATCTAGCTACTGCTATGGACCCATAGTCCAAGGATGAACTACTCACGCATCAATCCGGAGGCGGGCATGATGATGTAGAGCCCCTCCGGTGATGATTCCCCTCTCCGCCAGGGTGCCGGAGGCGATCTCCTGAATCCCCCGAGATGGGATTCGCGACGGCGGCGTCTGCGGAAGGTTTTCCGTATCGTGGCTCTCGGTACAGGGGGTTTCGCGACGAAGGCTATATGTAGGCGGAAGGGTAGGTCAGGGGGCGACGCGAGGGGCCCACACACTAGGCCGGCGCGGCCAGGGCTTGGGCCGCGCCTCCCTGGTGTGTGGCCACCTCGTGGCCCCACTTCGTTTCCCTTTCGGTCTTCTGGAAGCTTCGTGTAAAAATAGGACCCTGGGCGTTGATTTCGTCCAATTCCGAGAATATTTCCTTACTAGGATTTCTGAAACCAAAAACAGCGAAAACAAGAATCGGCGCTTCGGCATCTTGTTAATAGGTTAGTGCCGGAAAATGTATAATAATGCTGTAAAGTATGTATAAAACATTCAAGTATTGTCATAAAAGTAGCATGGAACATAAGAAATTATTGTCTCAAACGTATCTATAATTTCTGATGTTCCATGCTTGTTTTATGACAATACCTACATGTTTTGTTCACACTTTATATCGTTTTGATGCACTTTCCGGAACTAACCTATTGACGAAATGCCGAAGTGCCGTTCGTTTTCTGCTGTTTTTGGTTTCAGAAATCCTAGTAAGGAAATATTCTCGGAATCGGACGAAATCAACGCCCAGCATCCTATTTTCCCACGAAGCTTCTAGAACACCCGAGAGCCACCAGAGGGGAGCCCTGGGGGCCCCACAGACCAGGCTGGCGCGGCCAGGGTCTGGGCCGTGCCCCCCTGTTGTGTCACCGCCTCGTCGACCTTCCGACTCCGCCTCTTCGCCTATATAAAGGTCCCTGACCTAAAACATCGATACGAATAAGCCACGGTACGAGAAAATTTCCAGAGCCGCCGCCATCGCGAAGCCAAGATCTGGGGGACAGGAGTCTCTGTTCCGGCACGCCGCCGAGACGGGGAAGTGCCCCCGGAAGGCTTCTCCATCGACACCGCTGCCATCTCCACCGCCATCTTCATCACCGCTGCTGTCTCCCATGAGGAGGGAGTAGTTCTCCATCGAGGCTAAGGGCTGTACCGGTAGCTATGTGGTTAATCTCTCTCTATTTTCTTCAATACAATAATCTCATGAGCTGCCTTACATGATTGAGATTCATATGATGATGCTTGTAATCTAGATGTCATTATGCTAGTCAAGTGGATTTTACTTATGTGATCTCCGGAGACTCCTTGTCCCTCGTGTGTAAAGGTGACAGTGTGTGCACCGTGTGGGTCTCTTAGGCTCTATTTCACAGAATACTTATTCACTGTTATGAATAACATAGTGAAGTGCTTATTTATATCCCTTTATGATTGCAATGTGTTTTGTATCACTATTCATCTATGTGCTACTCTAGTGATGTTATTAAAGTACTCTATTCCTCCCGCACGGTGTAATGGTGACGAGTGTGTGCATCGTGTAGTACTTGGCGTAGGTTATGATTGTGATCTCTTGTAGATTATGAAGTTAACTATTGCTATAGTATTGATGTGATCTATGCCTCCTTCATAGTGTGATGGTGACAGTGTGCATGCTATGTTAGTACTTGGTTTAGTTGTGTTGATCTATCGTGCACTCTAAGGTTATTTAAACATGAATATCGAATATTGTGGAGCTTGTTAACTCCGGCATTGAGGGTTCGTGTAATCCTACACAATTAGTGGTGTTCATCATCCAACAAGAGAGTGTAGAGTATAGCATTTATCTATTTTGTTATGTGATCAATGTTGAGAGTGTCCACTAGTGAAAGTATAATCCCTAGGCCTTGTTCCTAAATAATGAAATCGCTGCTTGTTTACTGTTTTACTACATCCGTACTGCCTGCAATATTACCACCATCAACCACATGCCAGTTGTAGCATCAAGCTATTTTCTGGTGCCGTTACTACTGCTCATATACATTCATACCACCTGTATTTCACTATCTCTTCGCCGAACTAGTGCACCTATACATCTGACAAGTGTATTAGGTGTGTTGGGGACACAAGAGACTTCTTGCATTGTGATCGCAGGGTTGCTTGAGAGGGATATCTTTGACCTCTTCCTCCCTGAGTTCGATAAACCTTGGGTGATCCACTTAAGGGAAAACTTTCTGCTGTTCTACAAACCTCTGCTCTTGGAGGCCCAAAACTGTCTACAGGAAAAGAAGCGTGAGTAGACATCAAGCTATTTTCTGGCGCTGTTGCCGGGGAGGAAAGGTAAATGGCACTCATACTCCGATCCCAGGTAACTAAGTTATTTTCTGTTGCCGTTGTAAGTGCTCGAAGCTATTTCCTTTAGATCCTGCAATTGCATCTTTTGGTTTCTTGTTTACACTAGTTAGGCATAATTTAAAGTAACAATGAGCTTCTTATTCTATTTCCTAAGTTAAGACATGGATTGTTTGCTGCAAAAATTAAAAAACCTATGGAATATTATTTGCATGCTAGTAGCAATGATATTAGTATGAACGCTTTGAAAACCATTGTTGCTAATGATATGGAAAATTCTAAGCTTGGGGAAGCTGGTTTTGATGAGCATGATATTTTTAGTCCCCCAAGCATTGAGGAGAAAATTTTCTTTGATGATACTTTGCCTCCTATTTATGATGATTATAATGATAGTGGTCTTTTGGTGCCGCCTACTATGGAGAGTAAATTTTATTATGATTATACTATGCCTCCTACACTTGATGAGAATAATAATGATAGTTACTTTGTTGAATTTGCTCCCACTACACCTAATAAAATTGACTATGCTTATGTGGAGAGTAATAATTTTATGCATGTGGCTCATGACAAGAATGTTTTATATGATAGTTATATTGTTGAGTTTGTTCATGATGCAACTGAAAGTTATTATGAGAGAGGGAAACATGGTTATATGCATCTTAATAATATTAAGTTTCCCCTCTTTATGTTGAGAATCTTGAAATTGCGCTTGTGTTGCCTTCCTATGCTTGTCACTTTGTTCTTCATGAATTTATTTGAGTACAAGATTCCTTTTCATAGGAAGTGGATTAGGCTTAAATGTGTTTTAAATTTGCTTTTTGATGTTCTCTTTTGCTTCAACTCTTCTTTCTTGCGAGAGTATCATTAAAATTACTGAGCCCATCTTAATGGCTATAAAGAAAGAATTTCTTGGGAGATAACCCATGTGTTTATTTTACTACAGCAATTTTTGTTTTGTTGAGTCTTGGAAGTTTTTTACTACTGTAGCAACCACTCCTTATCATTTTTTTGTGCCAAGTAAAATCTCTATGGTAAAGTTGATACTAGATTTGGATTACTGCGCAGAAACAGATTTGCTGTCTGTCACGAATTCGCGCAGAAGTCTCTGTAGGTAACTCAGAAAAATCTGCAAATTTACGTGTGTGATCCTCAGATATGTACGCAACTTTCATTAGTTTTGAGTTTTTCCATTTGAGCAAGTTAAGTGCCCCTGCCAAATTCGTCTTTATGGACTGTTCTGTTTTTGACAGATTCTGCCTTTTATTTTGCATTGCCGCTTTTGCTATGTTGAATGAGTTTCTTTGTTCTATTAACTTTCAGAAGCTTTGTGCAATGTCCAGAAGTTTTAAGAATGATTGTGTCACCTCTGAACATGTGAATTTTTATTATGCACTAACCCTCTAATGAGTTTGCTTGAAGTTTGGTGTGGAGGAAGTTTTCAAGGGTCAAGAGAGGAGGATGATATATGATCAAGAAGAGTGAAAAGCCTAAGCTTGGGGATGCCCCTGTGGTTCATCCCTGCATATTTCAAGAAGACTCAAGCGTCTAAGCTTGGGGATGCCCAAGGCATCCCCTTCTTCATCAACTTATCAGGTTTCTTCTATTAAAACTATATTTTATTCGGTCACATCTTATGTACTTTACTTGGAGCGTCTGTGTGCTTTTATTTTCGTTTTGTTATTTTCATTCTCTGAATAAATTCATGCTCATGTGTGGGAGAGAGACACGCTCCGTTTTTTCATATGAACACTAGTGTTCTTCATTTTTGCTTTTAATGTTCAAGGGCGAAAGTTGATCGCTTCACTTGTTGTTATTTGGTTGGAATCAGAAAATGCTTCATATGGTCTTGAATAATTTGATACTTGGCAATTGTTTTGAGCTCTCATTAGATCATGTTTAAGCTCTTGCATCATGTAGTTTAATCTATTAGTGGAGAACTACCGTAGAGCTTGTTTAATTTGGTTTGCATGATTGGTGTCTCTAAGTCTAGATATTTTCTGGTAAAAGTGTTTGAGCAACAAGGAAGATAGTGTAGAGTCTTATAATGCTTGCAATATGTTCTTATGTAAGTTTTGCTGTACCAGTTCATACTTGTGTTTGCTTCAAACAACCTTGCTAGCCAAAGCCTTGTACTGAGAGGAAATGCTTCTCGTGCATCCAAACACCTTGAGCCAAAAACCTATGCCATTTGTGTCCACCATATCTACCTATTATGTGGTATTTCCTGTCATTCCAAGTAAATACTTCATGTGCTACCTTTAAACAATTCAAAAGCTATTATCTCTTATTTGTGTCAATGTTTTATAGCTCATGAGGAAGTATGTGGTGTTTTATCTTTCGATCTTGTCATTTACTTCTAACAGACTTTCACAATTGACTAGTGGCTCATCCGCTTATCCAATAATTTTGCAAAAATAGCTGGCAATGGGGTTCCCAGCCCCAATTAATCAACTTGCATTAATAATTCTCTTCACATGTTTTGCTCTGATTTAACAGTAAGCAACTTAAATTTGCAAATAGACACTCCTCCATGGTATGTGAATGTTGGAAGGCACCCGAGGTTTCAGTTAGCCATGGCTTGTGTAAGCAAAGGTTGGGGGAGTGTCATCTAATAAATAAAACTAAAGTACATGTGTAAACAAAAGAGAAGAGGGATAATCTACCTTGCTGGTAGAGATAACGTCCTTCATGGGAGCCGCTCTTGAAAGTCTGGTTGATAAGGTAGTTAGAGTACCCATTACCATTCGTTGACAACAACAAACACCTCTCAAAACTTACTTTTATGCTCTCTATATGATTTCAAAACTTTAAAAGCTCTAGCACATGATTTAATCCCTGCTTCCCTCTGCGAAGGGCCTATCTTTTACTTTATGTTGAGTCAGTTTACCTACTTCCTTCCATCTTAGAAGCAAACACTTGTGTCAACTGTGCATTGATTCTTACATACTTGCTTATTTTCATTCATCATATTACTCTGTGTTGACAATTATCCATGAGATATGCATGTTGAAAGTTGAAAGCAACTGCTGAAACTTATATCTTCCTTTGTGTTGCTTCGATGCCTTTACTAAGAATTTATTGCTTATGAGTTAGCTCTTATGCAAGTCTTGTTGATACTTGTCTCAAAAGTACTATTCATGAAAGTTTTGCTATATGATTCATTTGTTTAGTCATCATCTTTTGTTAGCAATCTTTTGCTTCAGATCACTCCATTCATGTCATATGCTTTACAATAATATTGATCAAGATTATGATGGTAGCATGTCACTTCAGAAATTATTCTTGTTATCGTTTACCTACTCGAGGGCGAGTAGGAACTAAGCTTGGGGATGCTTGATACGTCTCAAACGTATCTATAATTTCTGATGTTCCATGCTTGTTTTATGACAATACCTACATGTTTTGTTCAAACTTTATATCGTTTTGATGCATTTTCCGGAACTAACCTATTGACGAGATGCCGAAGTGCCAGTTCCTGTTTTCTGCTGTTTTTGGTTTCGAAATCCTAGTAAGGAAATATTCTCGGAATCGGACGAAATCAACGCCCGAGCATCCTATTTTCCCACGAAGCTTCCGGAACACACGAGAGCCGCCAGAGGGGAGCCCTGGGGGCCCCACACACCAGGCTGGCGCGGCCAGGGTGTGGGCCGCGCCCCCCTGTTGTGTCACCGCCTCGTCGACCTTCCGACTCCGCCTCTTCGCCTATATAAAGGTCCCTGACCTAAAACATCGATACGAATAAGCCACGGTACGAGAAAAGTTCTAGAGCCGCCGCCATCGCGAAGCCAAGATCTGGGGGACAGGAGTCTCTGTTCCGGCACGCCGCCGGGATGGGGAAGTGCCCCCGGATGGCTTCTCCATCGACACCGCTGCCATCTCCACCGCCATCTTCATCACCGCTGCTGTCTCCCATGAGGAGGGAGTAGTTCTCCATCGAGGCTAAGGGCTGTACCGGTAGCTATGTGGTTAATCTCTCTCTATGTACTTCAATACAATAATCTCATGAGCTGCCTTACATGATTGAGATTCATATGATGATGCTTGTAATCTAGATGTCATTATGCTAGTCAAGTGGATTTTACTTATGTGATCTCCTGGAGACTCCTTGTCCCACGTGTGTAAAGGTGACGAGTGTGTGCACCGTGTGGGTCTCTTAGGCCATATTTCACGAGAATACTTATTCACTGTTATGAATAGCATAGTGAAGTGCTTATTTATATCCCTTTATGATTGCAATGTGTTTTGTATCACTATTCATCTATGTGCTACTCTAGTGATGTTATTAAAGTACTCTATTCCTCCTGCACGGTGTAATGGTGACAGTGTGTGCATCGTGTAGTACTTGGCGTAGGTTATGATTGTGATCTCTTGTAGATTATGAAGTTAACTATTGCTATAGTATTGATGTGATCTATGCCTCCTTCATAATGTGATGGTGACAGTGTGCATGCTATGTTAGTACTTGGTTTAGTTGTGTTGATATATCGTGCACTCTAAGGTTATTTAAACATGAATATCGAATATTGTGGAGCTTGTTAACTCCGGCATTGAGGGTTTGTGTAATCCTACACAATTAGTGATGTTCATCATCCAACAAGAGAGTGTAGAGTATAGAATTTATCTATTATGTTATGTGATCAATGTTGAGAGTGTCCACTAGTGAAAGTATAATCCCTAGGCTTTGTTCCTAAATACTGAAATCGCTGCTTGTTTACTGTTTTACTGCATCCGTACAGCCTGCAATATTACCACCATCAACCACAAGCCAGTTGTAGCATCAAGCTATTTTCAGGTGCCGTTACTACTGCTCATATACATTCATACCACCTGTATTTCACTATCTCTTCGCCGAACTAGTGCACCTATACATCTGACAAGTGTATTAGGTGTGTTGGGGACACAAGAGACTTCTTGCATTGTGATCGCAGGGTTGCTTGAGAGGGATATCTTTGACCTCTTCCTCCCTGAGTTCGATAAACCTTGGGTGATCCACTTAAGGGAAAACTTGCTGCTGTTCTACAAACCTCTGCTCTTGGAGGCCCAACACTGTCTACAGGAAAAGAAGCGTGAGTAGACATCACGTATCAACGACGGGTGTCGGAGTAGAGAAGCAGGTGACGTAGTCGGGGAAGAGGCGAGGACGCTGGCGGTAAAGCTGTAGTGTACGAAGACGTAGAAGACGGCTAACCCAGCGGTGACCTAGGGTGGTCATGCTGGACGCCTAGACAGGCGTTGCCGTGGTCGGCGAGCCCAACATGACCTGGAGTGGTTGGCAAGCCCAGCGGCGACCTGAGGTGAAGGCGCGGCGGCGGTACACGAGGTAGACGAGGAAGACCCGGCGGCGTGACGAAGACCATGCGCGGACGGAGGCGACCCGCGCCGAAGGGGCGGCGCTGTGGTGGCCTCGGACGTCGATGCGCGGGGGACGGCGAAGGTGACCGCGTGCGGCGACGCCACGGCTCGAGGGCCGGCGTAGGCTGCGGGCGCGAGTCGGTGCAGCGGCGGGACGCCACCAGCGACGTACGCGCCTCAGAAGGCGTGTCGATGGCTAGCAGCATGGACCAAAGGCAGCGGCGCTGCGACCCGAAGGGGGGACGCAGCGGCAACCCGATGCTCAATCGGTGGTATGCGTGTGCTCGGGGACGTGCTTAGCGGAGACGTGGGCGGGGTCGGTTGATCAGACTGACGGCGGCGCTACACGTGCCATGGCGTGGACTACGCGCCGCAGATCGGAGTCGTTGGCGACGTTGTCGTTGATGTCCTGGGCGATGTCGGCGAAGACGAACCGGCGATGGAGACCGTGCAGGCTAAGGCGGCCGTCTGCGACGCAAACGGCGTCCCATGTGCATCGCGTGCAGCCATGCCCCACGGTAGATGGAGGCGGTGCCTGGCCCGGTCAACCGGCTCTACGACCGGCCCGGTCGGCCCTGGTCCCGGTTGGACCGGCTGCTGGACCGGACCAGCCGACCACAGTCCCGGTCAAACCGGCTGCTGGGCCGGACCAGCCGAGGCGGAGACGACGCGGGCGAGCCGGCGTAGGGCGATGCCAGGGGCTCCGCTCATCCGCCCGGTCAGACCGGCGCTGGACCGGACTAGCCGGCCACACTCCCGGTCAAACCGGCTGCTGGGCCGGACCGGCCGAGGCGAGGACGACGCGGGCGAGCCGGCCGCGGCAGCCTACCAAGGCAGGCGCTACAGCCAGCCAGCGAGTCGACCGCGGTGGCCGGTGAAGGGCGGAGGATGGAGGAGAGCCGGTGCAGAGTTGACGTCGTGGTTGGAGTAGAGGCGCATGATGACGGCGGGTGGGTGACTCAATCCGATCAATGATCGGTAAACCAAAAAAAAAACGCTGGTCGAGCGACCGGGGGAGCAAAAAGAAAACCAATCTACAGATTGGAAAAAAAAAGACTCAAGGACAGCGGGATCAGCAGATCGGCGAACGAACCCTCATACGGGTTGCGCGGCCCCCCGGAGTAGGCCATGGAGATTGACCTCCCCGGGGGCGGCGCGGGCGGAAGCGCGTGCGGCGGCTAGGTCAAGATCGGCGCCGCTCTGATACCATATAGAAGAATAGAGAGAGAGATATGCGGAATATGTTGGATGTATTATTAAGCGTCATGGGCGAGTATATATAAGCATACAGGGATCATCTTAGAGTGGAAGACACGAGATTTATCTCTATCCTAGATTACCTAAACCGTACATATAACTATTCCACAACGTACTCTGATTCGTCTTGGCTTCGTTGGTACCACCTGACGTGACACGCCGCGAATGGTTCGACGACGCCGAGGCAGCGAGCCAGCGAACGACGCCGTGACAACGAGCAGACCTCGGTTCGATCGGCATCATCCAGCAGGGAAGGGAATAATAGCCCACATGCTCTCGCTTACGAGCAAAAGAGCAGAGGTAGAGGCCAGGTACCCATCCGTCACCGTCAGGATCGATCATGCTGACAACTTGGACCGATGTCGATCGATCGGCAGCATACATAAAGAACCGCCATCGCCACGGTGATGTCCGGCAATTCGCGGGATCAGACGGGGTATCGTGAACCTTGGTTCCAAAGCTGCAAAGCCAACGCCGATCGAGCAGAACCGTCATATCAGACGAGAGGATTGGAATATATGCAGACGGAGACGGTCGTGCTGTTCAGCTAAGGTGGAGATGGGCCCTGGGGAGCGCAAATGGCGACAGGCAGACACTAAGTTTGGACTTGTGTGCAGGAAGCTGGGTGTGAGATACTATGATGTGCTGGGTCTATTTTGTGTTGTGTATGCCTGAGCAAGGGCTAGATGCTATTCTCTTTTCTTCCTCTTTCATGAGGGCATATATACTTATGGTTTTCAAACTGGGTTATTCCCATTTTTCATTACTCGAGCAGAAATGGCAGTCTTTTGTTTTAAAACTGAGGCAGAAGTTTTGCTCCATCTAATTAATAAAGAAGAACATAATCAAGTCAAAAAAAGAACATAATATTCAGTTTTTAAGTTTTGTTGGGTTGCTCTCTTTGCTACGGCGAAGACTTCTGTAATTAAACACTCTATTCTATCTAATCGGATGGCAGGATCGACTGCTTTAAAACTCAAAATAAAACTCAAAAAATACAAAGGACAACACGCACTCGCAAAGAAAGACCATCGTGGAGGTTGCCTTTGAGCGCCATCGCAATCGCTTCTCGAGCCAGCGACTCTAACTCCACCTTTGACACCGACCAACAGAGCCCCGCCACAACAAACATTGTAAACAAACATCGTGTTAATACAATAAATTTTGGTGAAGGGGTTGCATTACAAAATGAATAAATGCCATACATTTTTCGAAATGTTGGTATATATTCCAGGTCAAAAAAATGTTGGTATATTTTCAACTTTGGAAACTTGATAGTAATTTTGTGTTTTCCTCGTTTTTGTTTCGTACTTACATGTAATTACGGAAAATATACAACGTCCCAAGCACACAATAAACATAAATTTAAATGAGAAATGCATTTTCTCCATTTAATTATGTGTGGTGCATTTTGACAGGCCAAGTCCAACTTCATTTTCTCCATTTAGTTATGTGGAAGCAGAGAACGCATATGCGCATACGCAACGCGATATGTTTTCACATAGTGTTACTCTAAACGCGGTCTATGAACTATTTATGTATGTATGTAGGATATTTGTCTATGTATGTAGGATATTTGTCTTCTATTGAAAGGATCAACTCGTAG
Source organism: Lolium rigidum (assembly GCF_022539505.1). Classification (NCBI taxonomy): domain Eukaryota; kingdom Viridiplantae; phylum Streptophyta; class Magnoliopsida; order Poales; family Poaceae; genus Lolium; species Lolium rigidum. The sequence goes on from NC_061510.1 coordinate 284,945,940, forward strand.
GTACATGGCTTAATGGTCATATGCATTCGTGTTTTTCCATGTATTGATGCTTTTAGCATCTGTACGTTCTGCGTGGCAAGAAGAAATTATGCTAAACATATCTGCAAGTCGCACTGTTCTAAGTGCTCATGGATAGTTGTTTATATTTTTATGAGCTATATCTTTGGTCTGGTCAATGTTTTTTATTAGAACAGGTCGGTCATTGGTGGACCTGATGGTACTTGCATTACTTCCTATAAGAACTGCCCAACTGACTAATTTAGCCCATCAGCTGCCAGCCCGAGCCCAACATCTTGAGAGCTTTGCTAAATGTTCTCTGGGTTTTTTCATGGTTTTATTATTATTGTGGGATTAGGATTTGTTTCTGGTTTTGTTTATAGACAACTTTTTAATTTTGCATGCATTTAAAAGTTGCAAGTTAAACTATATTTACATGTTACACATAAGGCAATGCAACTAAAACATAACACACCTACATAAGTACAAAAAACAATTGGGGCGACAAACAGTACACACAAGTCAGAAAAATAATAATTAGAGAACTAAAGTGCGACAAAAGAAGCCGTACACCTAAGATAATACATGGAAACTTTGACATAAGAGGAAGGCAGTAAAAAAAAGTAATTCAGGCACCTACAAGATATAAGGAAGTACGTAAAGAAATTAGAGCATTACACATGCCAAAAAAAAAGTATAACTACAAGACACAACGCACGATACAAATAAGCGATTGGAGTAGTAAATACCATACGAAAAATCAAATGGAACACATAAGTATAACTACAAGACACGACGCGGTACAAATAAGCAATTGGAGTAGTAACTACCATAAGAAAAATTAAACGGAACACATCAACATAGGATCTAATAAGTCATGGAAAACCAGCTCACAATTTATACGAGATCTTCAAAATTTATTGCTTTTGCAACTAAGAAATGATCTAATTATTCAATATATATTGAATAAAAGTAAGACAAAAAACACTCCTTGCGCCTGAGCCGTGGTCCATCCTCTCTACGCGCCACATGTCACGTAAGAAGGCTTCCACAGGCTAGGGCGCATGCTTGTGGGCAAACCTGTTGCATGGCTAGACTTCCATAATTAACCTCTTTCTAGGTTTATTTGGAAAATACGATCAACCTCTTATAAGATGTTCTCTTAAATTTATATTTTTGGTGGTCATTATTATATCAGTTACATTCCTTCGTGTACCTTTCATTTTTACTCTCATAGAGACAACCATTGGAATCATTAAAGATCGACGACTCTCGCTTGGTGTTGTTACCTTGTCGAAAACATCATCTTTGCTCCTCTCGTCATTACACTCGGGATGCTTCGGAGGAAATCCTAGATCTGGGTCTCCTGGATCAGATGATGGCGATGTCTAACATCTTTACCCCCTCTCGAGGGCATCGTGTTTGGAGTGGGCGACTAGAGTGGTCTGGGGGTGGAGCAGCTAGCGTGTTTCTATTGCGCTTATGACGATGGGTCTCGGCGGCATGGTTTAACGGGTCCCGGTGGCGGATGTGGTTGATGTACGTGTGGAGGGCCGGGATGGGGGGAGAGGGCGCTGTCTAGCATCCGTTTCGGCGAAGTTCATGCGGATCTTAACGATGAAGATTGCTCGGAGGTTCGACGACGGCGACGACTTATGTCGTGTGTACATTAGGTGCTCACCAAGCAAGAGTCTGCTAATCCGGATGTATGCTCTCGTTTCGGGTATGCTATTGTTCTCGGTTCCTAGCTGGTGGATTGATTTCGTTTCCTGTGCACATGGTGGTCCTGTTGACACAGTTTTTCGTCTATTGTTGAGTTTGTAGGTGTTGTGTGGTTGCTTCGAGTTTTGTGATGTACGTATGTTGTTTGTCATTCATTTGTTGAATATTTTAATATAAAATGCAATAAAGGTTGTGTGTATCAATTCGATGCAGAGGCAAGGGGTCGCACCCTCCATTTTTAAAAATGGTTAACATATGGTCCCAAGTTTCCTCGGGAAAAAGACTTTTCAAAGCGACAACAACAAGCCTAAACTTACACTTTTATAGACCGATTCAACCGAAGACTCGTAATGCAACTTTGGATCGATGGTGTTTGGTTGCTTGCGTAATAGTTCCGTCTGCTGCCAAAAATAGCCACGATTTGACATATCTAAATATGGGCGGCAAGCAAACTTTACCAAAGCTCAACGAAATCAGCAAATCCTGTTTTTTTTTTGAAATCCTGTTACCCAAACAAAGCATTCCAAAAAATTTTTTTAAAGAAAAGCATTCCAAATTCAACGGCTATTGTCAGATTTGGTAGTACTCCAAATCGAATCAAGCCCGACACTCCGACCCGGTCCATCTTCGTATCCGTTTCAGGCTTCCCATCCGTTCCGCAGCCCAAGCCCAGATGCCCCCAAAACACGTCAAAACCATGGTAGGTCCCGCCTTGCCCCGAAATTTCCCCGACTTTCCCGCTACAACCCTTCCATCATCAAACACCGCTGACGTGTTCGCTCGCGACTCCTCGAAGTCCACGAGGGGCAAACACGTAATTCTCTCCCACAAACCGACCTATAAACACACACGGACACACAACTTCCGTCACCGATATAAATATCCCAGCCCCCGACCTTATCAACAACCCATCCACCACGATCTGATCTCATCTCAAAAATTATTCGAATCTCTCCTCGGCGCGATCCCAAAATCCCCCGACTCCCCGCGCTGCCAAAACCCAAACCGCCAGTTCAAAAATTTCCCCAACCCGATCGGATCTAACCCGCCTCGAGCGCGCCATTCGTCCCCGGATCTGCCTCTCCTCGCCGGCGTCGAGCGATGGCGGTGCACGGGCGGCCGACGAAGCGGGCGCGGCGGACGCGGGTCACGGCGGAGCCCTGCCTCCTCGACATGCGGGCCTTCCCCGGCGCCAAGGAGCGGGCCGCCGCCGCCACGTTCCGCGCCAACGTGCGGGGGTTCCTGGCCCACCACGCGGCCCAGGCGCCGCCGCCCTCGCCCGCCGAGTGGGGGCAGGAGGCTGTGCTGGGTGACGCTGCTGTGACGTGGCAGGTGGGGTTCCGTGTGGGCGGGGACGGCGAGGCGGCGGTCGTGGTCATGGAGGTCGTCGAGGAGGACGTGCCCAGGGCCAGGCGCGTCCACTGTGACCACTGTACTGTTGCCGGTAAGTGTGTGTCGTCTTTGAGTCGTTCCGGCGTGCTCTAGTAGTATGTTTGTTGTTCCAGCATGCTCGTCGGATTAGTATAGCAGACCGTGTCATGTGTTTGGCCTTTTTCTTTTCCTGTTGATCTGTAGATCTTATTAATAGTTTATAGCTAGCCTGTTAGGAGGATTAGCTGTAGATTTGAGAATAATGAGAGTGTTCTCTGTAGTGTGTGAAGAGTATTCAGGTTTATAGATTTTTTTTATTCTTCTTGTGGATGCTGTAAATATGTATAAATGCATGCCCACATGAGTGAAATACTAGATTTGGCAATCTCGACAGAGTAAAGACTTTCGTATCTCTGCATCTCTCGTTTTTAAATCTACCTGCACCTGATCATGAAGACCGCAATTGCCGCCTTTTTGGCTGATTATGACTAAATAATGTCTTTCGAGACAAATTATTCATGAGAATGGGATACACAGGGCCAAAAAAGAGAGAAGAAAGAAAGGAAAAGAGAGGAAAAACCATATTGAGGCTGGACAAATAAAAAATCTCGAACAGCCTATTCCCACCTGATATTGGCAGGCCAACTTGCCTGACTAAATGGCATATCTGCTCTTTCAACACAACACTTGACTAATTACAACTAAATGTCCTCAAAAACTTGTTCTAAATTGATCTGCAATCTACAGTGTTTGCTTCCGAGATTAAAACCATATCTGCTGATGAGATGAACAGTCATTTTTCTTCATCACATGAACTTTCCACATGTGAATAGCTGATGCCTGATGGTGATAATTGCTGATAAAATTTGCAACTTGAGATGAAAATTAACGTCACCACATTTGTTCAACTTTGATAGGCTGGAGCAGGCACCCTGTTTGTGGAAAGAAGTACCACTTCATAATTCGGAATGACAACATGCCCAGATGCAAAACCTGCCGGCGTTGTGGTCTCATGGTTGAATTGTTTCAAACAAGGTTGGTTCTATCACCAATGCTCAGTATTAACAATCTAATAAAGCAAAAACATCACTGCAAATAAATGTGACAAGAATATCAGTGGAAAAAGACCGCAACAGGAATTTTGATGGCAAATAAAGCTATATTGTGAACTGCAATGGTATCTTCAGATATGACAATGGTTTAATCTCGTTGTGCAATTATTAGGTGTCCGTCATGCAGTCATGGTTCTGGGTTCGCCCCTGATGAATCGGAAGATTGGGACTATGTGCAGATTGACAATCCAAGTCATTTGCTGCACAGCACAGTTCATGAAAATGGGTTTGGACACCTTGTACGGATTAACGGTCATCAAGGTGGCTCCAGCTTATTGACAGGATACCAACTGATGGACTTTTGGGATCGTCTTTGCAGATACCTCCGAGTCAGGTAATGAAAGGCAAATTTACGTGAACTTGTGTATTGTTAAAAAAAACACGAGCTCTATCTCTTTCTGTACTTTTTCCTAATGTATTGGGAAGTGATACTAACAAGTACATGATAAATTTCAGGAAGGTCTCAGTGATGGATGTCTCGAAAAAGTTTGAAGTTGACTACCGGGTTTTACATGCTGTCGCCACCGGCTGTTCTTGGTATGGGCAGTGGGGATTCAAACTTGGCAGTGGGAGCTTTGGAATCACATCTGAAACCTACTGCAAAGCTATTGAAAACCTCTCGTCGGTGCCACTGTCCCACTTATTCCCTCACTCTCGGTCTCCTCGAAACCAACTGCAGGATACCATTGCTTTCTATCAATCCCTCTCAAAGCGCCCCCTCACCACATTCCGTGATTTGTTCCTCTATGTTTTGGGGCTTGTTGCTAACAAAAGTGTGCACAACCACCTTGTAACGATGCACAAAAAGGAAATAGTATATGATGTCAATTTGAGAGAGGGAAACTGGACTGATGAGGAAATAAAGCGAGCAGTAGATGTTGCTCTGAAAGTTCTCCGTGCTGCAGATAATTGGGTGGCTATGCGAAGCCTAAAGGCAGCAACAGCCCATCCAATTGGTTCACCAGAGCTGGTTGATTACTGCCTCAAGACCATTAGTGGTACAAGAACCTTTGATGGGATGGTTGTAGTAGTTCGTTGCAACAGCGAGACAAACACAATAGAGTACAGGTTGGTGACGCTGATATTTTGTTGTCAGTTGCATAGTATACTAGTTCTTGTATTATGATCAAATGCCTAACTTTTTTCTTCTCACTGCAGGCTCACAAATGAAACCATGTTGCCACCAAAGAATGCGAGCTTGCCAACCCAGGAACACCTTCTGCGTGACATCAAGTTTCTCTATGATGCTCTCCTCTGCCCTCATACAATGCATCCTTACAAGCCAGAACAAATTCATGATCAGGCCAAGAGATCTGCCATGATCCTTTTGGACTGCAAGCAGTTCTTGAATCATTATGACTTGGAAGAGGATTTCTTGCCTCAAAACCAATCTGTGTTGCACATCTGGTGCCAATTGGATCTATTGGATCAGGTTGATGATCCACCCAGCCTCCCAGCAGAGCTTCTAACACTTCCTCAAACAGCTACTGTTGCTGATCTGAAGATGGAGGCTATGAGGACATTTCGAGATGTGTATTTGATGTTACAGAGCTTTGTGCCAAACCAGCTTCTTGACTGTCCAACTGCAGGTGACACAACTCAAGTCAAGCTCTTATTTGGAGCAAAAGGGACTGTTCACATCCAAGGCAAGTGTGTAGGAGGTGAGCGCAGGGTTGCAATATATCGGATGGAGAGGGGTGTTGACAAATGGACAGTTAATTGTTCATGTGGAGCCATGGATGATGATGGCGAGAGAATGCTATCTTGTGACTCGTGCCATGTGTGGCAGCACACTAGGTGCGCTGGGATTAGTGATTTTGATCAGGTGCCAAAGAGATATGTATGTGCATCATGTAAATTACTCCACAAGCCCAAAATGTATAGTAGTTTCTCTAACAAGAGATGTAAGACTACTGGCTCTTTTAGTCATGCCAGTGGTGGCTTGTGGAGGTCTCATATCCGTTAACATGTACATATTGACAAGAAAGTGTTCCTAAAATGAATATGCAAGTTTTTGATGACTACTGCTAGTTTTATTCTTCTGGCTCATTACTAATGAGAAACTTACCAGTATGCAATGTTGATGTACATTTGAATAAAGGTAGCCCTTGAGCATGAGTAGATTTGCTTTGTCCTCCACCAACCAATGTTGTCCACATTAGCATCACAACAGTTTGTCAAGATGATACTGAAAATAAGTAGAAACTGTTTAGAAAGATGATACTGAAAATAAGACCTCTACCTTAACTTGAAGAAAACAAGACAACTTGAACCAATATCTAGCTGTTACACACTACGGTCTTGCAGGTTCACATGCCAATGGATATCTAGAAAGCTTGTGTGTTCTTGTTGGAAAAAAAGTACTACCACAGCTGAACCTCTACCCTTGATCTCAAATGCAATACTAGTATGAACAAAACGAAATGATAATAGTTTAATAAATGTCAGATGGCAGAGCATTTCACTTGGGTATGTTTGCGCAGTTGTATTTTGCTGTGCAATACAAGCTAAATGTTTTATTGCACGGGCAAAAGAGAAAGGATGCATCCAGATCAACATTTGATTAGATGGAGGAAGAATATTGAATATTCCATAGCCCTATTTCAAAATAAGAGAAAAATAAAATCTGACCAATCTGTGACGTTGTAAAACAATATAAACCTGACCTTGCACATACTACTCTGTTAGTTGAGTTAAATTTAGTGAAAGAGCCTATTGCAACAAAATGCCAAGCTGCTGCAACACTAACTGGCTAAAACTATTGTGGCCTAACAAATAGTGAATTAATAGGAAAGATACTGGGAAAAATTCTTAAAGAGGTCATTATTAGAAACAGTTGTGATGCTAAAATGTGGACAAATTCAGATTTGAGTCGTCATGTAAATTACTCCAGAAGCCTAAGGTGTATAGTAGTTTTCCTAACCAAAGATGCAAGGCTGCTAGCTCTTTTAGTAATGCCAGTGGTGGGTTGTGGAGGTCACACATCAGTTAGCATGTACAAAATGACAAGAATTGAGTTCCTAATACGAAAAATGCAAATTCTTGATGACCACTATACTGAAATAACAGTTTTATCATTCTGGTTCTGACTCATGAGAAACTTACCAGCATGCTGTGTTAGTGTAAGTTCCAGCAAAGCTATCCCTTGAGCATGGATTCAGTGACTTGCTTCATCCTTCAGCAACCAACATTGTCTACATTAGTATCAGAGCAGTTTGTAAAACTGGTACTAAAAAATAAGTATAAACTGTTTAAAACATCAATTTAATGTGCAATTTCAATCTACTACAAAATAATTGCAGCAAACCTGAGATGAACTCAGAACTCTACTCTAAGTCAAAAAGAAAAAAACAAGACAACATGACAGTACTCTCTTCCAATTTCACATGCCAATGAATATCTAGAAAGCTTTTCTGTTTTCTTGATTTAGAACATTAAAAAAATACCTCAGCTGAACCTCTACCTTGATCTCAAATGGAATATGAACAAAAAAGATGAATGAATATGCAGTTGCAAGTTCAGTAGGTGATAAAGATAGCAATTCATCAGATTTCCAAAGACGGAGCATTGCAGTTAGGTATGTTTGCACAGTAGTATTTTGCTGTGCATAATACAAGATAAATGTTTTACACACAGGACAAAAGAGGAAGAATGTATCCAGTTCATAATTTGAACAGAGAAAGATAGAAAGACAACTGAATATGCAGTTGCAAGTTCAGTAGGAGATGAAGATAACAACTCAAATTTCAAATGACAGAGCAGAGCATTGCAGTTAGGTATGTTTGCGCAGTAGTAGTATTTTGCTGTGCATATTACAAGATAAATGTTTTATCACACAGGAAAAAAGAGAAAGGACGTATCCAGTTCAGAATTGAACAGAGAAAGATAGAACGACAACTTAATATCACATAACCTTGTTCAAAATAAAAGAATAAAATCTGAACAATCCGTAATGTTGTACAGCACTATAAACTTGACCTGACACATACTCTGTTAGTTTAGTGAGTTAAATTAGTGATTTTGAGAACCCCTTTTTGCTCAACCCGCTTTTCCCTATTTTAGTGATTGGTTTACCTGCTTTTACTTAAGTTGTGGCTAACTTTCCACAAAAGATTATAAAATAAGCACAGTTCAGCAACCACAAACTGCGCTTAACACTTGGACGGTTTAGAAAAGAAGTAGTTCATAATAGATAAACTGATGGGTTGGGTTCTAAGGGAAGACTTGGCCAGATAGAGAAATACAAATTGGAAACTGCACATGAAAGAATCGGTGCAAATATTGACAATAGAAAACAACTGAAAAAATATACTGTTCTTTATGAAGTCAGATGGCACTAACTTAGTTTTGAAAATAGTCACCAAAATAGTACCACTAATGATTAAAAATAAGTGATTTTCAGGATACATGAGAATATACATGGAACAGAAAACATGAAGATACATATAATTCCAAGCATAAAAAAATCTAAGCATACTTATCTGTAACAAACTATTAAACTCTGTGATGCTTCCAGCTGATATGTTCAGAGAAAATGGGGCATGAGAAAAAGTAACAGGTATATTATTTAAGTGGTTTGAAGAGATAAAGTCGTAAAGTTCTTGCTTGTGTGATTTTCTATGTGAACAGCAGGATCTCCGTTTTGTTTGTTTGCAATGATAAAGAGGAATCAAAGTTGTGTGGATGTTCTGAAATTATAAGGAAAGAGAGAGATTGCATGTTCATCTTACTGATCAGGAGAATTACATCCTACTTTTTTCAATGGGGAACAGTAGGAATAACAGAGTCTCATTATTGTTAATGTCCCAGTGGAGAACTTGTGGTACCCAACCGATAAATGAATCATTAAGTAGGAAAATATATTCTTCGAACAGAAACTGCTGGACTATAACATGAGGTTCATACCTCCCAAATTGAATGAGGCATGTTATGCAATTTTATCAAATGCACTGTCAAACATGTTTTCCACAAGGAGATCGTGTTTTGAAAAATAAAAGCACAAATGTTTTTTAAAAAAACCTGTGAAAGAAGTTCTCATACAAAATGTTCCTCCAGAGTCCACAAATGAGTTTGAGAGCCAGAATGTTGAATTAGACACAAACATACGAGAATGAGATGGCACCATGAACTTTGTTGGCCAACAAAGAGAGCTCCAGAGAACCCAGTTGAAAAGAAAAACAATACAAGTGAAGAATTTGCACTGCTGTATGTTTATGGATTCAAATATGACATACATTATTCTGCTCGAGGTGAGAGTGAGACGCATCTTATTGAATTATTGACTTATCTTCCCACAACTAGAGAGCTTAAGCACTAATCTTGGCATCGGATCCCACCGGTACAAACGCACTAATTTATAACCAACATGAGCACAGCAGCATGATTAGTGCTTCATTTTCAAAATGCAACCCAAGAACTTCGGATTTTGAACCATGTCTAAACCACTGCTGCAAAAACTCTGTAACTTTAACTCATTAACATAAATTTAAGAAAACCTAGAGAGGAAAATGTCAAGCCAGAACAAACAATCATAAAACAAGGTAATAAGCCTGAAGTCTTATTCTGCATACACTGTGCAGAGAAAACAGAGCACTAAAGCAGTTGGTAAAGAAGAAAATTAACAAAGTGTAGCTAATCACAATGAAGAAGTAATCAAAGGATGAGAATATAAAGTAATACACATCTCCATGGCATGATGTACACATAGTGGGGACGCAGCTGTAGACCTGTAGTTCATGCAAGGAAACTGGGAGCTTAAACGAGCATAGGTTTTAATGCAATTGCCGGGTGGGGTGAACAATATGATACAACCATAGCCAAAAGAAATCCGCGCGTTCCAGATAGGGCTTAAACTATTGGATTATCTTCCAATGACTAGCACTAATCTCGGATCAAATTGACCAATACAAATGACCTAATTTATCACCAATATGAACACAATAGCAGGATTAGTAGCCTACTTGAGGCTCACCGCAATTAACTGGAGGACTACAATCCTGGTACTAACGACAACACGACATCGACTGAGTAAGCCCCAAAGCTTAAGCATTCCATGGGGATTATCAAGTCGCGGAGACAAGAACAAGTGAAAGGGAACGAAGAATCGCAGGAAAACCTAACCTTAGAAGCACGCCATCCTCCGCACGAGATGATCCGTGAGCAGCTTGATGGAGAAGGGGAGAGTACCCCGGGCCTTTCATCTGGTGTCGATCGCCTATGGCGGAGGTGCGAGGAGAGGAAATTGGGAGGGGATTTCGAGTCTCTTCTTCGTTTCTTTGCTCTTGTTGGCTTGAGTTGGCCTCCGCCAAAGGGCAAAGCTGAGCTGAGGATATTCGGCGCTGTGTTTCTGCCCAAGTCGGACTTGTCTCAAAAAGATTTCCGGACAATTTTATTTCGATATTTCCGCAGTCAGCATGGAAAAAACTCGAGCACGTGATCTGAAGCTAGCTTCAATCTAAAATTCTTAACTTCAAAGGCAGATAAGTCATCTAATTGGAATACAACAACACTATAACAAAATACTCTAAATATTGTTCCAACTAAAACATTGTGAACATAAATTTCTTCAAATAACTTAGTTTAATTCTCTCACAGTATGAAGACTTTGGTGAAGAAATTTGTCAAAAACAATACCCCTATGATCCATATTAGTTGACTCTAGTGTAGATATATATCCAGATACAGTTTACTTCCAAATACATTTATATTAATAACAAATAATATGAGTCGGAGGGAGTAGAAATAACTATACAATTTTTTTTTTAAATGGAGCATAACCCTAGCCGCCTCCGCATCCAAAGGGTGCACACAATTTTTCTTTATAAATTATTCACAAAACCTTATAAGAAAAATACAAAGATCAACTCGAAATCACCTTTCTAGCGACAACTCGGTAAACCTACAAAATCGATGAAGGGGGTGACCAAGAAACATGGAAGTACCCTGAACTCACATCAACGCACATCATCAAAAAATCGTGTGTCTGCCCCAAGCCGCACATTAGCGGCTGAGGAGCACAATCAATCTAGCAGACCCTCAACACATACCACTGCATACACCGCAGAATTGCCACCACCGTCTTCCGCGAACCCATCTCCAAGAGGGATCAACGCACTGACCTTGCCAGGCCTACCATCAACGCCGCCACGATGCAGACGACACCACCATCATGTGCACGTCCATCACACCGCGTTCGTCGTCGACACACTGATGCATCATGTCGCCGAGACTCGACGATGACAAGACAGCAAAAGCACGCCGCTCCACCTCAGCACTACCATTATCCGATGTCTACTGCAAAAATGATGCCCCCAACAGGTAGTACAGCGCCACATGCCGCCATCATCCGATCTGGGAGACTCGGTGACGAGGGATCACCTCGCCAATGCCTACGTATTGTAGACTTGGGTTTCGGGAGAGCGACGATGGAGATTCCGGGAACGAGATAAGGCACACGACGTACCCAGCTTCGGGTCCCCTCGGTGGAGGATCCCTACGTGCTGCTAGCAATCCTCTATATGATCATATGTATGTTTACAGGGTGCCGCCGTAGCGGAGCTATGTTGTCTATCTGTTGGCCTCTTTATTGCGGGTGCCCTGGCTAGCTTTATATATGCTACCAGTCTAGGGTTTTACAAGAGTCCTAGTCGACTACTTCTTCGGGTTGCCTTATTGGACCTTCTCCATATTTGGTCTTCTCCATATTGGGTCGAGCCAGGTATACTAATAATGGGTACCCGAAGGGTATGCCCATGTCAGTAGCCCCCGAGTTTATAGGGAAGTCGAAGACTTGCGTAGAAACTCCAAGCATAACCATCTCCGAAGTCGAAAAAATACAAGGCGAGGTCCATGTCGTAGATCATGTGTAGCATAGATGATGTCGACGATTCTTGAAATCAGCGCTCCCGATGGGAGTAGCCCCCGAGTCTATGAGCAAGTGCTTGCACTTAGGCATAGACTCAAGTTGTACTACTCGATGAAGAACTTAACTATATTTCTGGAAGACTTGATGAAATCCATGTGCTCCCGATGGGAGTAGGCTCCACTCAAGTCGTAGAATCGAGTTGAGTCTACAAACCTGAATTGCCGTAGATGCTGTCGAAGTTATCTTTCTATCGGGTGCGCGACCAGCGCTCCCGATGGGAGTAGCCCCCGAGGCTACAGCCAAGTGTTTGCACTTGGGTGTAGGCTCAACTTGCTTTAATCGACACCACAATTTTTCCTCTTTCTTGTATCTTATCGGGAGGGTGAACAATACTCTCGATAAGAGTAGCCCCGAGCCTATGGGCAGGTGCTTGCACCTAGGCATAGGCTCAAGTTGTACTACTCGATAAAGAACTTGACTATATTTACTGGGCGCAGCCCCTCTTTTTATCGACTCCGGGCCGTTGCTATTTTTATTTGACATCCATATCTATATTGTACGGGGATATTGGTAATTGGGGCTAGTTCATCCGACGGATCAGGTACTAGTTAACTGCTCTAGTGGCAATCCGCAAAAACCTACTTCAAGATCACGTCCCTGGACATGATCCCGGGATACTGGTGTTAACTCGACAGGTGCCGCTTAAGGTCATACCATTCTGTCGAGTCCCAGTCATGTTTTATCGGGTACCTAACGCGCCCGTTAGGATTTTCTTCGTATCTGTTGATACGGAAAAAATTAGCAAACCGACGTCAGAGACGGTGCCACGCCGCTCAGAACGGATCCGGGGTCTTACCTTCGCAGAGTTTTGCGGCATTCAGAGATTATTCGCGACTTTTAGCGCTCTAAGAATATATTGTCGAGTGCCTTGTTCGGCTGATGCAATGACCCATTGTACGGGCTCTTCTATATTTTTCTCGGGCGTGATAAGTGACATAGGCATCCCAAATGGGCCTGCCGAAGATAGTACCCGGGGTTTATTGAAGGCCCACTACCCGAAGAATAAGAAGATTTGGGAGCCCAAGATATATTAAGGAAAGATAGAGTTGTAATAGGAAGTGTTATTTGTAATCTGGCGGGATGAGTTAGAAACCGTCCCGGACTCTGTAAACTTGTGTATTACGAAACCCTCGGCTCCACCTCTTATATAAGGGGGAGTCGAGGGACAAAGAAAGGATCGAATCTATTGTCAACAGAACCCTAGTTTTCATAATCGTCGAGTACTTTTCGGCTGAAACCTTCGAGATCTACTTGCCCTCTACTTCTAACAAAACCCTAGTCTACAATGCTGTAGGCATTGACAAAGTAATCCTTTGTCAATTGGCGCCGTCTCGTGGGAATTAGAGGTTGCAAGAAGCTGATCTCGATGGCACGTTCAAGATCGTCGACTTCGTCGGCAGCAAGCAATGCGATGGATCGAGGTAACAAGGGAAAAACTAATCTAGTCAATTTTATTCGTCACCCGCCCTCCCGTATGGATGCATGTGCCTATCTGGAGGAGCCCATCATCATGACGTTCGGAGAATTCCGATTTGGCGTCAACAAGGAAGGATCCTACCGTCTCGAAGATCCGATCTCGTCGGAATTTTCAGCGGTCGATTCTAGCTCTTCGTCGAGTGACGAGAAGTTTTCTTCGCCATGCTTCATCGACACCAAGGCGAAGGGAAAGCTCGTCAAGATCTTCAGCAACACATCCTTCGAGTCGTCTGCGGACTCCTTTATAAGCAGCGACTCCGATAGCGTCGACAACTTCAACTTCATCAACAAATCTGCTGCCATCGGAAAGGTCTTCACCACTCTATACGATGGTGTCACCAATCCCGATAAAAATCAATGCTCAAAATATCATCAGATCTATGCGATCGAAGAGGCAGGCCGATCAGAACCAGAAACATCAGAGGCTTTCGACAATTTGGGAAATCCATACGTCGATCCCGCTAATCTCAGGAGAGGCCTAGGCACTAAATACGTCGGGTCCTCGCCTCGAGAAAGAGTACAACTCCCGCAAGCAGCATGGGACAGGGCTGCAAGAGCTATAGATGGTTCAGAACCAATGACCACCACTGCTACTGCACAAGAGCTACAAGCATATCAATATAGACTTGCTCGAATAAGTCGAGAGCTGGAAAAAGAGACAACATCCTTGAATAGGAGAAAAGAGGCGGCTTCCGCGTCTAGCAGGCGTCGAGCGAGGACTCGGTCGTCGGTCGAAACTTCGGCAGATAGCCATAGAGAGGCTCGAAGGAGAGCAAGATCTCGGCTGCAAAATATACCCGAAGGAGAGAGGGGAAACCTAATTCAAAATCTCGACATGTCCTTCATGACGATTGATGACAGGGGAAATATCATCCCAAAAACACCAGAAGCAGGTTACATGGCAACACAGGCTTACATCCTCGCATCCGGACCACCTCCTGGGGACCCGAGAGAACCATTGTTCAATATGGCGATGGCTGGAGTAGGAGTTATGGGAACAGCGTTTGCAACAACGCCTCCCGAAGAAAATCCCAGGCAAAATAGTCCACGACCCACCGCAGCAGTTCAAGACCCCCCAAGAACAAGTGGAGCAAGAGACACAGCGAGTTCAAGTAAGAGTGGACAGAGCGCGACAAGAAAGAAGGGAGCGTCAGCACTCACCAGAGGTTGCCGACGAAGATATGTGTGGGCTCCCGTGTTTCACGAGAAGAGTCCGAAAAACTCGAGTCCCAAAAGGGTTCAAGCTACCCGAAAATTTCAAGAAATTCGACGGCCTGCAAGATCCCGAGGATTGGCTCGTGGATTATCTCGAGATGGTGAAGCTGGTAGGAGGAACCGAGCAACAGCTATGCAAAGTATACAAGTCCACTTGAGCGGTGCCGCGAGATCTTGGATCAAGAAACTTCCCCGGGCTCCATCGACAGCTGGGATAATTTCGAAGATATCTTCGTCAAAAACTTTCGATCCACTTGCAAAAAACCTGCGTCATTGGAAGAGCTGAGAGCGTGTCGACATAAACATGACGAATCGATGAGGAAATACATACAGCGGTGGAACATTATAAAAAACTCGGCAGAAGATATATCTGACGAGCGAGCAATAGATGCGTTCGTGGCAGGAATTCGGCGAGGAGATTTCGTCGAGGACTTGGGGAGAACTAACCCTAAGACCATATCAGCACTTATGGAGATAGCCAATAAATGGGCGAGATGGAGAAGACGCAATATACAATAAAAGACACGGGTCACCGGAAGACGATCGTAGTCGAAATTATCAAAATAGAAGGCGATTTTCTCGCCGGTTCTACAACAACGATGCTCCCGGCCATATATCGGCCGGATTTCGAGGAAATCCTGGAGGAAATAGTCGAGATGACTATCAAAGGAGTAATGAGCAACAAGGCGACAGTAGAGGGGATTTTCGCGGCAACAGGCAAAATAGTGGACCAAGGATTCCAAGACCTTACGTGTCTCCCGAGGAGATGATGAACGGTCCGTGTCAAATGCACTTTTACCTTGACAACAATGGAAAGAGGCAGTCAGGACATCTCCAGAAAGACTGCCGTAATTTTCAAGCAATGTTGCGAGCTGCAGGAATTGCAAATGCCCAAGCAAACAACAGAAACCCTCGGGAGCCAAGGAGCGAGATCCACCTTCCACCTCCTCTAGCAATTACCGAAGAAAATCGACACCAGCTCAGAATAGCGGCAGCACCACACCCACCTCCATATGTTGATCCTAATTCTAACGGTGCGGTCTCGATGATTCAGAAAGCTAGGCCATCCAACAGGGCGCGAGAAGGTAATCTCGCGACAAGTGTTCATGGCGAGAGAAGATGCCTCCACCAACGATCGAGTATTTAAATTGGTCGGGGCAAGACATCGGCTTCACAATCGCGGACCATCCGCAGCAAGTTCCTCGACCAGGACAATCAGCACTCATCTTACCCGCAGTAATCGCTGGTTTCGACGTGTCGAGAGTTTTCGTAGATGGCGGCAGCAGCTTAAACCTCATGTATGCAGACACATTGAGGAAGATGAACATATCCCTAGCAAATCTGAAACCAACTGATACACGTTTCCATGGGATTACACCAGAGAAGCCAAGTTACCCATTGGGCAAAATCAACCTCGATGTCCAGTTTGGAACCCGAGAAAACTACAGGATAGAGAATTTGGAGTTCGAAGTTGTGGATTTCCCATCGCAATATCACGCTTTGTTGGGACGACCAGCGTACGCTAGGTTCATGGCAGTGCCGCATTATACATATCTGTTGTGGAGGTTGCCTGGGCCCAAGGGACCTATCACAATCAAAGGAAGTTTTGCGCTATCCGATAAATGCGACAAAGATTTTCATCGACCGTCGAAACTTTCGGGATGCAAGCGAGTATGCAGCGCCAAGGTTCAGCGATTATGATGTGCTTGCCAGAGGTAGGGAGATCTTCTAAGGAGCCAACTTTCAATACAACCAAGGATTCAAAAGAGGTACGGATCCACCCGACAGATCCAAAGAAAACGACGTCCATTGCCGCAAACATGGATGTCGCATAGGAAAGCGCGCTCGTCGAGTTCCTCCGTGAGCACCTGGAAAATCTTCGCATGGTGTCCGGCTGACATGCCGGGAGTACCCAGGGAACTTGCCGAGCACCACCTCAATTTGGATCCTCTCGCAAGACCAGTAAAGCAACCTTTGCGGCGTTTTTCGGAGCCTAGCCGCAAAGCCATGTTATCAGAAATAGATCGACTCAAAGATGCTGGTTTCATCAGAGAAATATCTACAGAAGCCACATGGGTAGCTAACCCAGTGATGGTGCCGAAAAAACACACAATAGTCCTTCGCATGTGCGTCGACTTCACGTGTCTCAATAAACATTGTCCCAAGGATCACTTTCCCCTCCCAAGGATCGATCAAATCATCGACTCCACGGCAGGATGCGAACGTCTTTCCTTCCTGGACGCATATTCTGGTTATAACCGAGATAAGATTAAAAGAAGAAGATGAAGCCAAGACAGCGTTCATCACACCTTATGGCGTGTTTTGCTACAAAACAATGCCCTTTGGTCTGAAAAACGCGGGAGCAACATATCAGCGGATGATGCAGAAGTGCCTAGCAACACAGATTGGAAAAAATGTACAAGTCTACATTGACGATGTCGTAATAACATCAAAGAAAGGGTCAACTTTGATCGAAGACTTGAAGGAAACCTTCGACAACCTCGACAAGTTCTGCCTCAAGCTAAACCCGACAAAGTGCTCTTTTGGAGTTCCTGCAGGAGAACTTCTCGGGTTCTTAGTATCAGCAAGGGGGATTGAAGCTAATCCCGAAAAAATACAGGCCATCGTTACTATGCGAAAGCCAACAAAGCTGAAAGAAATACAACAGTTAACGGGGCGAGTCGCAGCTTTAAGCGGATTCGTCGCCGAGGCTAGGAGAAAAGGCGCTGCCGTTCTATGCATTGATCAAACAGGGGAAAAATTTCAATGGAACGAGGAAGCGAGATAGAGCCTTCGAAAACCTCAAGCGAGCAATTTCGACACCACCAATATTGGTGGCACCGAAAGAGAAGGAACCTCTCCTCTTGTACATTGCAGCCACACCTCAGGTGGTCAGCACAGCTCTAGTAGTCGAGAGAGAAGAAGAGGGCAAGCTTCATGGAGTTCGAGAGGCCGGTATATTTCATCGGCGAAATCTTGTCGCCTTCAAAACAGCGGTACCCACAATATCGAAGCTGGCATATGGAGTATTCACGACGGCAAGAAAATTGCGACACTATTTTTCGGCGCACCCGATAATAGTGGTCAACGAGGCTCCCTTGTCAAACATATTGAACAACCCAGAAGCTACGGGTCGTGTCTCCCTTTGGGGAATAGAACTTTCCCCTCGGGACATCACGTACGAAAAAAGAAAAGCAATAAAATCGCAGGTTTTACCAGATTTCATTGCAGAGTGGATGGAACTACAAAACACGGGACCTCCAGACTTATCGAGAACTTGGACAATGAACTTCGACGGGTCCAAAAGGTTGGAAGGTGCTGGAGCAGGCGTGATATTGGTATCACCTGAAGGCGATAAGTTGAAATATGTTTTGCGGATGACGTTCCCAAACGCGTCTAATAACGAAGCAGAATATGAAGCTCTCATACACGGGATGAAGATGGCGAAAGCTTGCGGTGCAACCAGACTGAAAATTTTCGGCGACTCACAATTGGTGGCACAGCAAGTCATGAATCAATGCGATGCGGTCAACGAAAGTATGATAGCATACAAAGAGGTGTACAATGAGCTGGAGAAGTTATTCGATGGTTGTGAGGTAAACCACATCGACGGGATGAGCAACGATGAAGCCGACGTTCTTGCAAACATCGGGTCGCAGTGTCTCGCAATCCCTCCAGGCGTGTTTTGGGAAGAAATAAGCGAGAGATCAACAAAGCCAACAAAAACAAAGAAGGAGAAGAAAGCGAAATCCTCGAGTACCACCAGCGACACGGTAGAAGAAGAAGAGGAGCAAGAGCTAGTCATGATGGTGCAAATTCCATGGATGCAGGCTTACATATCATACATCCTAAGGAAAACGATACCCGACGATCCAGTTGAAGCAAGGCGAATAATTAGGAGATCAAAAGCTTTCACTGTGGTAAAAGGGGAGTTGTACAAACGAAGTATTTCGGGCGTGCTACAAAGATGCGTTACACCCGAAGAAGGACGAATTATCCTGAAGGATGTGCACGAAGGGATATGCGGGCACCACGCGAGCAGCCGGGCTATCGCGGCTAAGGTTTTCAGAGCAGGATTCTATTGGTTAACAGCAATCGAGGACGCAAAGGAAATAGTGAGAACTTGCGACGCGTGCCAAAGATTCGCCGCCAAACCTCACTCTCCTGCAGCAGAACTTATGCCAATCCCATTGTCTTGGCCCTTTGCTCAATGGGGTCTCGACATGGTGGGAAAACTACACAAAGCTTCGCCAGGAGGTTATGAGTATATGCTGGTTGCTGTCGACAAATTCACAAAGTGGATAGAAGCAAAGCCGATAAATTCACCGGACGGCGCATCAGCGATTAAGTTCATAAAAAGCATCGTCTTCAGATTCGGAGTTCCTCATAGCATTGTCACAGACAACGGCAGTAACTTCACGTCCAAGGAGTTCAAAGCATACTGCGCAGAAGTAGGCATCAAATTGAGTTTTGCGTCTGTCGCACATCCACAGACCAATGGACAAGTCGAGAAAGCCAATGGCATTATTTGCAACGGCATCAAGAAACGCCTGCTAGGACCATTGGAAAAAGCTCGGCATACTTGGCCGGAGGAGCTGCCAAGTGTATTGTGGAGTATCCGAACAACACCAAATACGGCGACACAGGAAACGCCGTTTTTTCTGGTCCATGGCGCCGAAGCAGTCCTGCCGATAGAAATAGAGCACGATTCTCCAAGAGTCACAGAATATGATGAAGAAACCTCGAGAGAAGCCTTGGAGGACGATGTCGATGCACTTGACGAAGCTCGAGATGAAGTCCTGTCACGAGTCGCCAAATATCAACAGGACCTGAAGAATTACCACAGTCGACGATTGCGCCCAAGGTCTTTTCAAGTTGGTGACTTAGTTCTGCGACTCAACCAAAAAAGTCACGAAAAACTCGAGTCACCATGGCTTGGACCCTACATCGTCACAGAGGTAATCGAAGGAGGAGCATACAGAATCAAAGACAAGAAGACGAGGATTGCCGAGCCAAATCCCCGGAATGTGGCACAACTCGAGGCGTTTCTACGCTTAGATGCCGAAATATAGTCTACTTTGTAAACATACAATGTACTCGAAACGCCCGCGAGTTTTCAGACGCACTCTTTTCCTTTTTCGGGGCACCGAGTGGGGCCGGAGAAGGTTTTTAATGAGGCGGGCTCGCGGTGCTGCAATATAATAAAGATAGTATCAATATAACTTTTCTTTATCGACATGCTCAAAGTCTCCGACCCGACGAATTCCAATATAGTTGCTCGACAAGCCTCACCTTGGTATTAACATACCTCGTGAGTCAATAAAAATACAAAGCAGTACTCAACAAAATAGCTCGGGGGCTGACGATTAGCCAAAACTACATATTTAAATGCCTTGGTTCAAAATCTCGCATTATACAAATACATCGAATAGCCACCGAAAACACTCAGGGGCTAGACAAACATAGAAATATGATGTTTGCTTCTCAATATAATCACAATCATGACTTACAAAAAAGAATTATCTACAGAAGGAAAATAATCAGTCTTGATTCAATATATCATCAAGAGTAACTCTGTTTTCTTCAGGAGCAGCGCCAAGAAAATCAGCATAATGACCATCTGCAAAAAAGTCGGCATCCATCCGAAGAAGGTCTTCAATCATCTCTTCGGCTATAGGTGAAACCTTCGTGTTGATACGATCGATACCAACTCTTCGGCGCCGTACCTTCTCGTGAACTTTCTCAACAACTTGGTTCAGATCAAGTTTTGAGTGACAGATCCGAAGCATGATAAGGGCAAATTGGCGCCAGCTACCAGTTGAGCTCTGACAAAGTTATGGATCCTGTGGGAATCCTTAAACTTTTCCATTAACTCGGGAAGAGTTTTTGGTTGAATGTTCCGAGGAAACATAGAATTATAAACCATCGACAGGGTCTTGGTACAGAAGTCAAGATACTCGCGAACCTGAAGCGCGCGATCCTGAAATCTGACAATCTGACGAGTTCGTTCAGGCGTGCCCCAAAATAGTACTCCATGCTCTTTGGCAAGACGAAGAAGCACATTGGACCGAGCTTCGACACGTTCATCCTCGGTAAGAGCATCCAAAAAAGAACCTATTTTTTCCAAGAACCGAGTGCGCAATGAGAAGACAAGCAAAAAGGAAAAGAAAAGCACGACAATGAAGCATACCTGCTATATCCAAGCTAGCATCCGTCGAAGTTGAAGCATGGCATTTTCGCGAGAGCTGGCTGCGGCAACTTCGATAACGGCGGTGTCCTTCTCGATCATAGCATCTCGAGCTTGTTGGAGTGCAATTTTCTCCCTTTCAGAAGATTCTCGAGATTGCTCCATAAGCATAAGCGATTGCTTCTTCACGGACTGGAGTTGTACTCGAAGTTCTTTCAATTCTTCTGTCAGATCCTTACTCGAAGAATCATCAACAAGGTTAACAGGGACAGAAGACTTCTTCGAAAGAGACGAAGGAAAAACTTCAGAAGGACCAGGACTTGACGTATAGTTGTCAAAAATCAACTGAAAAATAGAAAAACGTCGACATCAATCATTGAGACAAAGTTCGACTTCCATTCATTCTCATAATATATACATGTCTATTACAAAAGAAGGACCTCTAGAAGACATAATCATCGCCGGGAGCACCATAGCGACAATACCAAAGGAGGAGGCAAACTAAAAACAAAGCAAAAGAATATGAAACTAGACCTCCGGCCTTGATGAGCTGGGAGTCGAAGATGGCTTGATCCCGAGATATGCCAAGATTTTCTTCATGTTGGGTTTGGCTGCCTTAATCAGCGACCTCCACCTCGACTGCTCTATTTGATCGGTGTCGCCAACTTTCATCCAATCAACAGTCTGTTGGCTGTCAGCAACCAGGGCAACAGTGCTTTCGACAGCAACCTTCATGTTTTCCTGGCGCATCTTCAGTCCAAGGTCTTCTGATGAATTGAAGCTTTTGGCGAGAGTAAGGAAAGTCGGGGGCTCCTCTTTCTTCGGGAAGAAGTAGGGGAACAACGTCGACAATCCTGCACTAGCATTTGACACGCCTTCACGAATTTCGGACCCATGAAGCTCCAGATAAGAAAGTGTGTCAAGGAGAGGATCATTGACGGGATTCTCCAGGTCAAAACCTTGGTTTGTTTGGGCTGCCGCAAGAAACAAAACATCAATCAACAAACAAGAAACAGGAAGTCCACTAAAAAATAGAAGGGATCGATAATATTACTTTCAGTACGTCGAATTTGTGACTTCAGACGCTTGAGGATCCCCTCCTCACGAGCAGCTTGTGCAGTTTTATGCTCGTTTAAAGCGGATTCAGCATCCTCAAGTCTTTTCGCAGGTTCCTCGACACTAGCGACTTTTGCTTTGGCTTCATCAGCCTCGGCCTTGGCTTCGCTAGCAACAAGCTCGGCTTTCTTGCGGGCCGCCTCACTTTGCTCCAGCTTTTGAATAAGTGCGTCGGCACGATTATTGGCCTCTGCAAGTTTCTCTGTCGAGATAAAAAAAGAGGAAAGGTCAAAAATTGCGACAAACAACAGGAGCAAAAAGTCAGAAAGAACGGCAAGTATAAAGATTGTTACCTTCAGTTTTGCTGGCATATTCTCGGTACCCAATGAATTGAGATCCGATGCGGATAAGATCTTTGATCATAGGCTGTCAAAAAAGAACAAAGCAAGAGAAACATCGGCACAAAAAAAAAAGTGAAGGCGTGAAAAAGCAAAATAGAGGAAACATAGATATCGACAAACTTACATCATCCAAGAGAAGGTTAGAAGAGCTACTCGACTGAAGAGTAGGCTCCGGAATTGTTTCAATCCTTGCCCTTTTTGGTGAAGGGACAAGGGGGCTTGACGGAGGAGTCGCAGCGCCGACATTCTGTCGAGGAGGCGACGTTTCTTCTCCTTCGACTGGCGTCTCCGAGGCGACTAATGTATGTGACGTACTCGTTCGAGCAGCCACATCAACATTTGGTACTACTTCTTCATCATCACTACGAGTAAATGTCGACAACATAAAAGGCAAGATAGGCAAAAATCTTCAAAGTGCAAAAAAAAAAGGGAGAGGGTACTTACGAACTGATGAGCGCCTCGAGGTATGGATCATAAGCTGCCTTCGGACGAGAAGGAACAGCTGATACGTCTCCAACGTATCGATAATTTCTTATGTTCCATGCTACTTTATTGATGATATCTACATGTTTTATGCACACTTTATGTCATATTTATGCATTTTCTGGAACTAACCTATTAACAAGATGCCGAAGTGCCGGTTCTGTTTTCTGCTGTTTTTGGTTTCGAAATCCTAGTAACGAAATATTCTCGGAATTGGACGAAATCAACGCCCGGGTTCCTATTTTTCCACGAAGCTTCCGGAACACCGGGAAGGACCGGAGGGGGGCACTGGGCCCCCAGACCATAGGCCGGCGCGGCCCAGGCCCTGGCCGCGCCGCCTTATGGTGTCGCCACCCCTTCGACCCTCCTGCGCCGCCTCTTCGCCTATTTAAAGCCCCTGCATCGAAAACCCTTAGGGAGGAAGCCACGGTCACGCGAAACCTTCCGGAGCCGCCGCCATCGCGAAGCCAAGATCCGGGGACAGGAGTCTCGTTCCGGCACCTCGCCGGACGGGGAAGTGCCCCGGAAGGCTTCTCCATCGACACCGCTGCCATCTCCACCGCCATCTTCATCAACGCTGCTGCTCCCATGATGAGGAGTAGTTCTCCATCGAGGCTCGGGGCTGTACCGGTAGCTATGTGGTTCATCTCTCTCCTATGTACTTCAATACAATAATCTCATGAGCTGCCTTACATGATTGAGATTCATATGATGATGCTTGTAATCTAGATGTCATTATGCTAGTCAAGTGAGTTTTACTTATGTGATCTCCGGAGACTCCTTGTCCCACGTGTGTAAAGGTGACAGTGTGTGCACCGTGTGGGTCTCTTAGGCTATATTTCACAGAATACTTATTCACTGTTATGAATGGCATAGTGAAGTGCTTATTTATATCTCTTTATGATTGCAATGTGTTTTGTATCACAATTTATCTATGTGCTACTCTAGCAATGTTATTAAAGTAGTTTTATTCCTCCTGCACGATGTAATGGTGACGAGTGTGTGCATCCGTGTTAGTACTTGGTTTATGCTATGATCATGATCTCTTGTAGATTGCGAAGTTAACTATTGCTATGATAGTATTGATGTGTATTATTCCTCCTACATAAGCATGAAGGTGACGGTGTGCATGCTATGTTAGTACTTGGTTTAGTCGTATCGATCTTTCATGCACTCTAAGGTTATTTAAATATGAACATTGAATTGTGGAGCTTGTTAACTCCGGCATTGAGGGTTCGTGTAATCCTACGCAATGTGTTCATCATCCAACAAGAGTGTAGAGTATGCATTTATCTATTACAGTTATGTGATCAATGTTGAGAGTGTCCACTAGTGAAAGTCTAATCCCTAGGCCTTGTTCCTAAATACTGCTATCGCTGCTTGTTTACTGTTTTACTGCGTTACTACTGCATGTTTACTTCCTGCAATATTACTACCATCAACTGCACGCCAGCAAGCACTTTTCTGGCGCCGTACTACTGCTCATATTCATTCATACCACTTGTATTTCACTATCTCTTCGCCGAACTAGTACACCTATTAGGTGTGTTGGGGACACAAGAGACTTCTTGCTTTGTGGTTGCGGGGTTGCATGAGAGGGATATCTTTGACCTCTTCCTCCACGAGTTCGATAAACCTTGGGTAATCCACTTAAGGGAAACTTGCTGCTGTTCTACAAACCTCTGCTCTTGGAGGCCCAACCTATGTCTACAAGAATAGAAGCACCCGTAGACATCAACAGCTTCTTCGGGTTTGGAGGTGCCGGAAGCTTCGGCATCATCCCTTTTCCTCTTGTTCGTTGGGGAAACAGCAGGAGGAAGGGATTGCGTCGACTCGCTGGCTTCAGATTCAACTTCTTTTTCATGGGAAGCCGCAGATTTGTGAGAACCTGCGACTTCACTTTCAACGATAGCTTGTTCTTCGACTTCTCCATCCTCAGGAAGGGGAGGAAGGGAAGCCATAGTAGGATGGTTCTGCAGAAAAATATCGACAAAAGAAAAATTAGCGAGATATCAATACAATGAGATGCAGGGAACGTTCGGAACAAGATAAAAATTCGAGAAGACAAAATACCTCGGGGAGAGGATTGGCGGAGCTGTATGGTTCCACGCGACATGAGGAAGGAACAGGATCCTTCTTGTTCAAACGGGAAATTCTTCGAATCAGCTTCTCCAAGTCCTTTGCAGAAAGATCATTGGAGAGCCTATTGGCGTCATTTCCACCAGCATATGTCCAAAGGGGATTTTTGCGAGCCTGAAGAGGCTGCACTGTAATTCTAAGAAAGTAGGCAGTGATTTGAACACCAGACAGCTCTTTGCCTCGAGTATTTTGAAGCTGATGAATACGAGACATAAGTGCTTCGTCGCCTTTTTCTCTTCTTCGGAAGCTTCGAGCATCCCAGGAGCGGCGGCGCTGAATTTTGGCATTTCCGTCGAAAGGGATTATGTTGTGTTCCACAGAATTGGCACTTTCTTCGTGTATGTAGAGCCACTTTTTGCGCACCCTTGGACAGAATCAGGAAATTTGACGTCGAAGTAATCAACGTCCGTTCGGACACAGATAACAACGCCGCCTATGTTATAAGTGGCGTTGCGGGAGGCATTGCGGCGGAGGCAGAAAATGCGTTTCCAAAGAGCCCAGTTAGGAGGGACTCCAAGGAAGCATTCGCACAACGTGATAAAAATGGAAATATGGAGGATGGAATTGGGGGTCAGGCGGGTGCAGTTGAATCCCATAAACAAAAAGAAGGCCGCGGAGGAAATCGTGAATTGGGGCGAGAAAGGCCGCGGATGAGGTGATCAACGAAACTAACCCGGTACTCCATTGGAGGGTTGGGGTAGCTTTCTTCGTGGGAAGCGGATGGCGTCCTCTTTCTTCATCAGGCCAAGCCTCTTCGAGCATGTTGAGGTCTTGGTTGGAGATTTTAGATCTCTCCCACTCAAGATCTTTGGCGGCCATCTTGGACTCCGGAGTACTGTGGCGAGTGAGTCACGTGCGCGGTGGCATCAACCGCACTGGAAAAGCAATGCTCGTGCGCGCGGAAGATCAAAGAGAATTGGGCGCAGGGAAATTTTTTGCAAAGAGGAACGGATATGCGGCGCAAGCAAAGGAGTGAACCGAGGTTGAAGAAAGGTTTATATAGGAATCGGGTGAAGCAATACACCGTTGGATGGAAAAAGTGTGCGAGAGATGATAACCACGTGGAGATGAGGGTAAAACAGTATTTTAACATCAACGAGGTTACAGATCGTGTGCCAGAAAAAGGGGAGAACATGTGTCCCCCACTTGCACGACGTGTCCGTTAGATCAGGAATTGAGACCCACAGGGCAGTGAAAGAGGCGGCAATGGTCAGTTTCCAAAATAGAAATCGTGGCTATCATCAGCAATGACGTCGTCAAAATGAAAGAAAAGCTCGACTATGAGGTTTCAAAAGTTTATCGACAATGCAAGATTATCTTGGGAGCCTTTGATCAAATACAAGTTTTTTCCCAAACGCTCGGGGGCTACTTTGGAAAAATAGAAAATTTCGAGTATGACAATATAGAACTGGCAAGAGCCTCTGACCAAATGCAAGCATTTGTTCATAGCCTCGGGGGCTACTCCCATCGGGAGCGCTGGTCGCGCACCCGATAAATATAAAACTGTTGAGAAGGATTATAAATATAGCGACAACAGGTATTAATCTGTGGAGCCTACACCCAAGCACAAGTCCTTGGATGTAGCCTCGGGGGCTACTCCCATCGGGAACGCTGTTCGCGTGCCCGATGAATTTCTATCAAAATAAAGAAATAGAAGTGAGTATATTTCGAGTTACACAGATAACTCTACATATACTCCCATCGGGAAAGACAAAATAAGTCATCAAATATGACTCGATAAAATGTGCTATTCCAAAGCCGAAAAGCACTCGACAATATATTCTCAGAACGCCAAAGTTGCGATCAATTTCGAATGCCACAAATTTGCGAAGGTAAGACCCCGAGATCCGTTCCGCTGGGCGTGGCATCGCCAAAGACTGCGCTGCTGCTACTTTTATCCGTATCAACGAGATACGAAGAAAAATCTAACGGACGCGTTAGGTACTCGATAAATTTGGCCGGGACTCGACGGAATGGTAAGACCTTAAGCGGCACTGTCGAAGTTTACACCGGTATCCGAGATCATGTCCGGGGACGTGATCTTGAAGTAGGTTTTGCGGATTGCCACTAGAGCGGTTAACTAGTACCTGATCCGTCAGATGAACTAGCCCCAACTACCATTATCCCTGTACAATATAGAATTTTATGAGAAGAAGTATAGAAAAGATAAAGCTCTCGAATAAAAATAAACGGTGGAGATTTTCCCTGATTCTTCGATTCAAGCAAAATCTCGGGGGCTACTGACATAGGCATCCCAAATGGGCCTGCCGAAGATAGTACCCGGGGTTTATTGAAGGCCCACTACCCGAAGAATAAGAAGATTTGGGAGCCCAAGATATATTAAGGAAAGATAGAGTTGTAATAGGAAGTGTTATTTGTAATCTGGCGGGATGAGTTAGAAACCGTCCCGGACTCTGTAAACTTGTGTATTACGAAACCCTCGGCTCCACCTCTTAAATATGGGGGAGTCGAGGGACAAAGAAAGGATCGAATCTATTGTCAACAGAACCCTAGTTTTCATAATCGTCGAGTACTTTTCGGCTGAAACCTTCGAGATCTACTTGCCCTCTACTTCTAACAAAACCCTAGTCTACAATCTGTAGGCATTGACAAAGTAATCATTTGTCAATAAGACAGCCGAATATATTGGATTCTTCTATATTGTCGGGTTCATCACCGATGCTCTTGCTCGGAAGAATATGACGAGTCAATGGACCCGAAGATTTGTCCATCTTTTTTTTTGTTCCTCCTTGATGAAAATTTCGTCGAGTTCTTTCTTAAAGAAAATTTCTTCGGGTCCTCCTTGAGGACAATTCTTCTGGTCCTTCTTGAAGATAATTGTTCGGGACCTTCTTGAAGATAATTGTTCGGGACCTCCTTGAAGATAATTTTTCGGGACCTTCTTGAAGATAATTTTTCGGGACCTCGTTGAAGATAATTTTTCGGGACCTTCTTGAAGATAATTCTTCGGGTCCTGTTCTTTCTTGAAGACAATTTCGTCGAGTTATCCCTTTGGACAATTTCGTCAGGTTCTCTTTTGTAGACAATTTCGTCGGCTTTCTCCTGCATAAATAAACAAACTTTTTCTATCTTTTCATTGACTCTCTTTTGCGCATGTGGTGTCAGATGCTCATATTCGATGATATGTAAAGTGAATATATGCCGCGCAGCCCCCAAGTGTCGGGTGCAACGAAAGTAAACGATAATCAACTTTGTGCAAAATAAAAGAACACTTATCTTTTTGGACACGACGAAGTCGATGCATGATGAAGTCTTCGAGTGTAGATAAGAAATCTAGCCAAAGTAGAAACCACCAAATAGCAAAAGTGGATGCCGCGAAATTGTTGATGAAGAAATAGCCGAGCCCCCGAGCGTTGCTGAGGTGATGTTATGATTGTTGTGTCGCAGTTGTGACCCGAGGCGAAATCGTTGTCGAGCCCCCGAGCGTTAGGCGTGACGTCGAAATAAGTTGATGGAGTCACGGCGTCATATTTGGTGAAGCCATTTAAGATGAAGCCATTTAAGATGAAGCCATAGACAATAATATACGAAGATGAATCCCAGATGAAGTATTTGAGATGAATCCATATTGAAGATTACGCCATAGAGCATATATTGAAGATAAATCCGTCGATATCATAGAGGATGAATCCATTGGCCCGAAGAATCCAGTAATAATCATAGAAGATGAATCCGCTGATATCATAGAAGATAAATCCATTGATCCGAAGAAAACAGTTCTATTAATAACAATAGAAGATGAATCCATTGTCCCGGAAACGCATCGGGTAATATTGTAAAAGAGTTAACCAATAATAATCCGAAGAGAAACAATCCAGCAAGCCGAAGAAGACAAATCCACTGTTCCGAAGAAGATAAATCCACTAAGTCAAAGAAAATAATTCCACTGAGCCGAAGAAAATAATTCCACTGAGCCGGAGAAGATATATCCAGAGCCGAAGAAAAGAAATTCACCAAGTAACCGAGTATGTTTGTGGTAACGAAATAATGGCGCAGTCCCGGATGTCGGGTAAATTTGTTGTAATAATGCAATGTTGCATCCCCCGAGTATCCGGGTGTGGCGAAAATGAATAATAATTGACTCTTGGGAAAGGAACACTTAGCTTTATTGTTGGATGCAGCGAAGTTGAGGTGGAAGTAGGTCGTCCGGAAGATGGAGTCGATGAAGCGGATGTACTTGATGCAGCGGAGCCGTGGTGTCGTTTAGCCGAAAATATTTGATACGGTGAAAGTAGTCGGTATGGAGGAGAGAGTCATCGAGTTCGCGGCAGACGAGCCGCCGGGTGAGGCGAGTGCGTGTTGTCGGATTCACGACGAGTGAACCCCCGAGCATACAACTAAGTAATCGCAGCTTGTTGTGATCTAATTTTATTGAAGTGCGGAAATCTACGCGCAAATAACAACACAAGCCGAAAAAATATTCGGATGACGAGTTCGTAATGTTGACTGAAGTGCATGTTGTCAAGTTTGCAAAGGGCGAGCCTCTCAAACGTGACTGGTATCGCCGGGCGGGGCGCGCCGCACGGCATTCGAACCGCAAATATGCAATTTGATTCTTCATCAGCTGAGTCAATCCGACCAGCTTTAGCAGCGTGCCGCCGAGGTGCTCGTGTGCGGAGCCGAAGTCGCCAAACCTGCATTGCCTCACATTGATTTGTTCCTCATGCATAAGCCAAAAATAAAGTCAGGATTTAGTATCCGTGCTGATCTTATCTAACCTAAGTAAAGGTAAGCCATGATCATGCAAACAGGTGGATGTAAACTAGGCAAATACGAGATAATTTATAACCGATCTACACATGCTTTGTCATGTTTAGTATCCGTGCTTTGTCATGTGCTGACCAGCTAGAAGAAAGAAGAGAAAAAAGATCCGACTACTAAGTGCCAACTGTTAGAGAATATGCGTGTTGTATTACCAGGGGGTCAAAGGCCACAATATATAGTACATGTACAAGTGCACATATGCAGAAAGCCCCCTAACATATGGGGAAGCTACAATAGATATATACATCTAACACCCCCCCCCCTCAAACTCATGGTGGATCCACAACACTGAGTTTGGAGAGAAAAAAATCATGCTGCGCTCGAGTCTGTGCCTTCGTAAAGAAATCCGCCAACTGCGAATCTGAAGACACACATAATGAACCGCAACAACATCATCCTGTACCTGAGCACGTGTGTGAAAAGCATCAACACCAATATGCTTGGTCAGCTCATGCTTGATCGGATCACGTGCAATACTGATAGCACACTGTCTTGTCGAGACAAAAGTGGAGTGGGTGTCGTAACAGAGACCCCAAAATCTGCAAGCAACCACCGTAACCAAGTCACCTCAGCAATCAACAAAGCCATAGCCCGCAACTCAGCATCAACACTCGAACGGGAAACTGCGACCTGTTTCTTCATCTTCCAAGCAACAAGCGAACCACCAAGAAACACACAGTAAGCAGAAAGTGAACGACGATCCGTAGGATCACTCGCCCACGTAGCATCCGAATAGCACTGGAGCTGGAGAGAGCTGGAACAGGGAAAGAAAAGGCGACGAGTGATCGTGCCACGAAGGTAACGAAGAACACGAAGGAGATGACTATAGTGAACA
This sequence comes from Lolium rigidum, assembly GCF_022539505.1. Classification (NCBI taxonomy): domain Eukaryota; kingdom Viridiplantae; phylum Streptophyta; class Magnoliopsida; order Poales; family Poaceae; genus Lolium; species Lolium rigidum. The sequence goes on from NC_061510.1 coordinate 284,976,643, forward strand.
GTGGTAGGAGCTGAGACAAATTGACTCAGAATATGAACAAGATAAGAAATATCAGGGCGAGTGACAGCAAGATAAACAAGACTCCCAACAAGATGGCGATAACGGGTGGGATCAGGAAGAGGATCACCATCAGTAGGACGAAGCTTAACATTAAGCTCCATAGGAGTATCAACCGTGCGCTCATCCCCAAGAGCAGCACAAGCAAGAAGATCATGAATGTACTTTTCCTGAGAGATAGAAAATCCATCAGAAGTGGATGAAACCTCAATGCCAAGAAAATAGCGAAGAGGACCAAGATCAGTCATAAGAAACTGATCCCGAAGACGAGCCTTGACGAAGGCAATATACTCAGGATCATCACCAGTAATGATCATATCATCAACATAGAGAAGAAGAAGAGTACGTCCACGAGGAGAAGTGTGAACGAAAAGTGCTGGATCATGAAGACTAGGAGAGAAACCAGCGACGGTCACCACGGAGGCGAAGCGCTCAAACCGAGGCACGAGGGCCTGTTTGAGACCATAAAGAGAACGTCGAAGACGACAAACCATCCCATCGGGAACGAGAATACCCAGGAGGAGGCTGCATGTAAACCTCCTCACTCAACTCACCATTAAGAAAAGCATTCGAACATCAAGGCTGGGAGACATACCGGCGGCGAACGAAGCAACGACAAGAAGGGTACGCACAATAGTCATATGAGCCACAGGGGCAAAAGTCTCATCATAGTCACGGCCATGCTCCTGCTGAAAACCACAAGCCACAAGACGCGCTTTATAGCGCTCAAGAGATCCATCAGAGCGAGTTTTAATTTTATAGACCCACTTACACGTGATGGGACGAACACCAGAAGGGGGAGAAACAAGATCCCAAGTGCCAGTGCGCTCAAGCGCATCGATCTCCTCAGCCAGGGCAAGCTGCCATTCAGGATGACGCTCGGCATCCCGATAAGAAGTCGGCTCGGAAACGACAGAGAGACCATACTGACTAGGAGAGTAACGAGCTGGAGCACGACGCTGACGAACAGGCCGTGAAGAGGGAAGCTCATCTGCAGAAGACAAGTCATCAGAAGAAGAGGAAGAAGAGACAGCATCGGAAGGAGCCGAAGCCGGAGAACGAGGAGTACTAGGTGGACTAGACAAACGAGAAGATGGTGCCGAAGGGGGCGCATCAGAAGTAGGAGGGAGGGGAGGAGGGACAGCAGGGGGTGCATCCGGAAAAAGAAGAAAAGAGATATCATCCAGCAGGTAAGTACCCGAGGTGGGGCGAATAGAAGGGACGCGTCTCATCAAACGTGACGTCACGAGAGATGCGCATCCGACGACCAACGGGGTCCCAACAGCGATAGCCCTTATGCTCATCACTGTATCCGAGAAAAACACACTCAACGGACGAGCGGTCGAGTTTGGTGCGTTCGCGAGGAAGCAGAAGGACATAGCAGACGCAACCAAATGAACGAAGAGTCGAGTAGTCTGGAGAAACACCAGAGAGACGCTCGAGAGGAATGCCACCCTGTAGAGCAGCGGAAGGCTGGATGTTAATGAGGTGGGCCGACGTAGCAACGGCCTCGGCCCGAAATGTGGCGGAAGAGAAGAAGCAATCATCATAGCACGGGTGGTCTCAAGGAGATGACGATGCTTACGCTCGGCGACGCCATTTTGAGCATGCGCGCCGGGACAAGAAAAGCGAGCGAGGGTGCCCTCCTCGGCAAGGACACCACGAAGGTGCTTGGGAGATATACTCACCAGCAGAATCAGCACGGAACACGCGAATGGGTGAGGAATGCGAGTGCGGACCATGGCCGCAAAACGCCGATAAATAGAGAGCACCTCACTGCGAGAGTGCATGAAAAACACCCAGTGTGTACCGTGAAAAATCATCAATGAATAAGATATAGTATCGATGGCCCCCTTTCGAAGCGAAGGGAGCCGGACCCCAAACATCTGAATGGACTAAATCGAACGGTCGCTGAGAGACAGACACACTAGTAGGATAAGGAAGCTGAATCTGTTTGCCTAACCTACAGCCACGACGGTGTAACGACCCATCTCCAGAGACGGACCCTAGAAGGCCACGATGAACCAAAGACGACGAGGCGAGAATCACAAAGGTGACCAAGACGATGATGCCACTTGCTGAAAAGAGCCGGTGACAGAGGCAACAACCGGAGGAGAAGCGGCGAGATGGAGTGGCAGCGGAAGGAACACGAAGCCAGTCTAACTCCCAAAGCCCCGGAGACTTACGGCTACGAGGGCCAGCTCCAACCAGGGCCTGTGTGCGGCGATCCTGAACCGCACAAGACTCAGCGTCAAGAATGACGCGACAACCGAGAATCGGTGAGCTGGCTAGCAGAGAAAAGGTTCATGCGAAGGCGAGGAACATGAGAAACATCGAGGACGAGAGAAAGAGGGAGTAGAAAGGGTGCCTCTACTAGAAACAGGAATAGAGGTACCATCAGCCGTGACAACACGGACATGAGAAATAAGAGATCGAAGAGCAGATAGAATAGAAGACTCAGAGGTCATATGAAAGGAAGCTCCAGAATCCAGATACCACGAGGACATACCCGATCGTGTAGAACGCGGTGGTCGCGCGGTGCCGGAAGAGCCGGTCCGCGAACCAGCGGCGCCCGGCGAGGAAGAGTCACGTAGTAGCGAGCGAGACCACGAAGACCCACGAGAATGTCCCGATCGGAGAGTGCAAGCTGCGAGAAGATCCCGAAGAGCCGGCCTGGCGACGATCCTCGAACTGGCCGACGTAAGCCGGGATCCCGCGTCCAACAGGTGGAGGAAGTGTGGCCAACCTTGCCACAGTAGGTGCAATGAGGACGAGGGCGGAGACTCGGACCGCGAGGCTACTGACGTAAACTAGAATCCCAAGCATCAAGCAGGCGGTGAAGCTGCGCTATCTAATGCGCAGAGAGGGGCGCGACTGGAGAGGTCGACGGACAATCAGGTGCCGACGAGGAACTATCACCCACACACACAGAGGCCACCAGAGGGGGTGACGAAGAGCAACACGCCAATGAAGACAGAGTCGGCAAAGCGCGGTCATAACCACGTGAAGAGGCCGCGAAAGTCGATGTAGAGCGGCAGGCCGACGTAGACGGAGTCGACGAAGCGCGGCCGTAACCGCGGGAAGAGGCCGCAAAAGTCGAGGTAGAGCGGCGGGCCGACGTAGACGAAGTCGGCGAAGCGCGGGCAGAGCCGCATGAAGAGGCCGCAAAAGTCGATGTAGAGCAGCAGGCCGAGGGAGACAAAATCGGCGAAGCGCGGCCAGAGCTGAGGGAAGAGGCCGCGAAAGTCGGTATAGAGCGGCGAGCCGATGTAGACGGAGTCGGTGAAGCGCGGGCAGGGCCGCGTGAAGAGGCCACAAACGGCGACGAAAAATGGCTAGGTGTCATACACGGAGGCAGCGAACAAATACCAAGTACCGACGGGAGGCCCAAAGATAAGGCGGGATCAGCGGAAGAAGACATCGGATAACAACAGCCGACACCAGTATTTTTTTTTTCTTGTTTTTTTTCTTTTTTTCTTTTTTTTTTCTTTTTTTTATTCTTTTTTCTTTTTTTTCTTTTTTTTTCTCAGATCCAAATCAACTGCAGGGAGAGAACAGAGCGGGCCGGGCCTGCAGGAACTGGAGGCGTGCAGCAGGACGAGGACGACGAGGCCTGGCGTCGTCGGGTCCTGGCGAGCTGCGGATCCTGGCAAGCAGCAGATCGAGCGGGTGGGACGGATCGGGGCGGACGGGGCGGGCGCCTGGAGATCGAGCAACAGCCGAGGCGGGCGAAACGGGGCGGACGGCCGCGGGTCGCGCGGGTCAACCAGCAGCCTGGAGAGCGAGGCGGCCGCGGGAGCAGAGATCGGGAGGTCCACGAGCAGCGGAAGACGTCGGGCCTCACGCGGGGGAATCGGGGCGGAGCGGAAGAGCAGGGGAGATCGGGAAGATGAAGCAGGAAGATGAAGTGGCGGGCGGCGGGCGGGAGCTGAGGGCGGGCGGCGGCCGGGGACGGAGAGGCCGGGGCGGAATCCGACAGGCGGCGGCCGGGAACGGAGAAGAGGAGCGGCCGGAGGAACACCTACTAGATTAGAGGATCAATTTTTCGCTCTGATACCATGTTAGAGAATATGCGTGTTGTATTACCAGGGGGCCAAAGACCACAATATATAGTACATGTACATGTGCACATATGCAGAAAGCCCCCTAACATATGGGGAAGCTACAATAGATATATACATCTAACACCAACCAATATGTATATATAAAATAGAGGAAAGATATCACCCGTTTAGGCTTTTGATTAGACTTCGGTATGGTTCCGTCTTCTTGGGACTTACTCCAATCTCAGTGTAAACTTCACCGCGAGAGAAAGAGCTCGTGTAGCACCGCCGGAAAGAAGAAAAAAAAATTCTCGATCTTTGAGCACCCGACCAACCAGGCCGTTGCTAGCTGTTTCTCGTCTTTGCAGCCGCGCTCTTCCTGATCTGGCCGCAATTGAAAAGTTGAAGATCCCGCTCGGATGCGGTCTTGATGTTGATCACCAGCAAGATTGGAGTAGATGTTGATGAAGAACTCGATGATCCCGCCCGGATGACAAAATTCAGTCGTCGCAGTCTTCACGGTCGGCGCCAATTGACGAGGGATCGCCTCGCCAATGCCTACGTATTGTAGATTTGGTTTCGAGAGAGCGACGATGGAGATTCCGGGAACGAGATAAGGCACACGACGTACCCAGCTTCGAGTCCCCTCGGTGGAGGATCCCTACGTGCTGCTAGAAATCCTCTATATGATCATATGTATGTTTACAGGGTGCCGCCGTAGCGGAGCTATGTTGTCTATCTGTTGGCCTCTTTATTGCGGGTGCCCTGGCTAGCTTTATATATGCAACCAGTCTAGGGTTTTACAAGAGTCCTAGTCGACTACTTCTTCGGGTTGCCTTATTGGGCCTTCTCCATATTTGGTCTTCTCCATATTTGGCCGAGCCAGGTATACTAATAATGGGTACCCGAAGGGTATGCCCATGTCACTCGGGTCTGGGGTTTCCCCCGGAGGGCGAAAAGAAACGCAGACTGCAGAGACGATGCCTTCAACAAGGTAGCGACGAACATACGTAATCATCGTCCAACATGATCGAAGTCAAGGTCGGCTTTCACCGGAAGCCACGCCTCGCCATCGGGGACTAGACGACGGGTCGCGAGACCCGCTGAAACTAGCCACAAAACTAGTCGATCTCCTCCATTGAAAGAGAAGACCACCACCTCCGTGCCTAGAGCAGATGACGCCTCATGCAGCGGAAGGAACACAGACGAGGATCGCACGCCACCAAACGCAAGAGCCTGCACATCCTTCCTGCCCCAAGCCCATCGGCCCAGAGCGGATTGAACCGCGCCGCCGCTTCATCTTGCGACCGTTGTACCTGTTGTGGCCATCGTTCCCTCACCACACAGACACCAGGAGAAGAGACGACGAGCGTCGTCGTCTCCGTCCACTCGGCGCCAGGAGGGATGTCCAACGCCGCCACCACACCGACTGGGCTTTGCCTGGCGATTCTCCTGGTGGTGACGGTAGGGAGACTCGGAGTGGGATGGAGAGTGGTAAGCGGCGGCGCGGCGCAGCGCCACCACACGAGGGCGGTTTTGGGTTGGGACGGGGGCGGTTTAGGTTTAGAGCATCTCCAGTCGTCCCTCAAAGCGCCCCCCCCCCCCAAAGCTTTTTGGGGCGCACCGGCTATTTTACCTCCCCCAGTCGTGCGCTCTAAAGGGCCTTTTCACCCGCCGCGGCCTAATACGGTGTCCAGTGCCCCAAGGCCATTCCCGCTCCACAGTGGGCGCTGAGGGCGCGTCGAACAAAGCACGGAAACGTGCCGTGACTGGCGGGTCCGACGCATCATTGAGACATGGGGTTAAACCTGTTGCTTACCTCTGCGCAAGCGGCATAGTTATGGCGGCACAACTTTTTGTAGCGGCGCATTGAAGCGTCTCGTCGTGTGTCACCGCCACCATCGCCTACATCTCCCGCGCGCTGGCAAGCAAGGAGGACAGCGAGTTCGCCCTCCTCCCATTCTTCTTCCTCGGAACCGACGCGGTCAGCGCCATCCTCCCACCGCCCCCACCCCTACACCATGCCGAAGTGCGAGGTGAAGGAGGGGCATGCGACGCCGCCCCAAAATCAGAGGCGCGACATCATCAGCGGAATCACATTTCATGAACCGGCGCGGCAGTAACAGACTCGCGGGTTCCGGCGGCAGGACCCTCCTCGTCCCGAAGGCGGAGATGAAGGAGGAGGAGGACGATGACGAGGAGGCCACGAAGGTGGCGGAGTACCTTCGTAGTTAGCGCCTCATCTCCATGTCCATCTGCGACTATGGCATGCCGCTCGTCGATCCCACCCACGACGGCGACGAAGCTAGACCTAGTGGCGTGGTCAAGGACGAGCCCGTCAGCGTCCAACATGTACAACTTTCACCAGTACTATGATATGTCTAGACGCCGCAAGTACTACTAGTTTAGATTTAGGTTTAAATTTCATGGAATAATTCGATCAATGGTAATATATAACAAATTTAAATGAATTCGACTATTTACTGTTGAATTTAAAAAGAAAACATAAATTTCTGTTTGGGGACGCGACGCATCTCAAACACGACACCAAGCAACAACGTCTCCAAACCCTCGATCCGACGTCCAGGTGGAGATGCTCTTATGCCTGATGTTAATCGTGCAGACAATGCCCGTGTAGACAACATATCATGTTAACGTTCTAAATTTGCTCCGCTCTAAATTAAGCTAGTACTGGTTTTCATTGCACATAGAACAAAAAAAAAATCTCATCCACGACATATAAGATAACCAGTTATCATATTGTTTTATATTTATTTACATGTAACATTAGAGCACCTCTTAGCCGCATCCCAAAACGGTCCCCAAAGGGATTTGGGACGCGCCGGACAAAATTTCGTTTCCAGCCGCGCGTTTCAAAGCCTCCTTCCGTCCGGTGCGGTCTAATATGGTGTCCGGCACCCCGAGCCCGTCCCCGCTCCCTATGGGACGCTCCGGGCGCGCCGGACACAACAAAAAGCGAGGTGAGGAGACGCGGGCACGACACGTCAGCGGCATATAAAATTCGACCCCCTTTCCCGCCACATTGCGCCTCTCCCGCCGCGCATTTCTGCCCTCCCAACAGATTTCACCGCCTATCCCACCGATTCATTTCTCCCTCCCGCCGTCGCTACTCTGTCCCTCCCGCCGCCGCCACCCTCTCCCATCCATGGCGCCGCCGACAGGCCCCCAAAAAATGGCCAAAAAAGCGGCCACCAAGCCGCTGGGCAAAGACATGAAAGGGCCAAAGGCGCACTTCGCGAAGCCACGGAAGACGCCGGCTGCGAAGAAAAAGCCGAAAGGATGGACCGACGATCGGTGGGACCAAGACTGCCTGCGCCGCAAGGTGTCGCTGGCAAAGAGGAGGGGACGACGGGCGGCGCAGCTGGAGAAGAAGTCGGTGGCGGCGCGTGCGCACCAGCACACGCTAGCTGCGTGTATCGCGGCCACCAACGCGAGCCCATGGAGTACGTCGGGGCCAGCGTACATTCCAGGAGTGCTGTCCCCGTCGACATCCGGCTTCTACAACGACGGCCCCTATGCCACTCCCGGGTGCATGACGCCGAACTTGTCGCCGCGGTACGAGGATATGCTGCCGCATGGAGGCTTCAACCCCAACGTCATGTTCTACTCCTCGGTGTATGGCCAAGCGCCCCATCGCGAGCCAGGACCCAGTGCGGACAGCGCCCCGTTCACTGGCCGTAGGGGCCCGTTCGAATTCGAGGGCACCGGTGGTGAGGACGAGAGGGTGGAGGGCGAAGACGAGGATGCCGAAGAGGGCGGCGACGAAGAGGACGACGAGGACGAGGGTGTCGCAGAGGATGCAGAGGATCTCGTGGAGGTTGACACGACCGACGTGAGGAAGAAGAGGAAGAACAAGGTCTCGGGCACACGAGGCCCCAAGTGGACGGTTCTGGAGGATGAATGTCTCTGCGAGTCGTGGTCGATGGTGAGCAATGACTCCATCATCAGCGCCAACCAAAAGTACTGGAAGTATTGGGCAAGGATCAAGACGAAGTTCAATGAGCGGAAGCTAGTCGACAAGGATTACCGCAAAGTGATAATAAAGAGGAGCCAAAAGGCAATGTCAATGGGCTGGGCCATCATCCAGGCGTCGGTGCACTTGTTCCATGGGTACCATAACAAGGCCGAGACCAGAGGCGACAGTGGCGCGAACATCAGCGACATGGTACGCCTCTTTCTACGATAACTTTTATTGCATAGTTTTTAATAACGATTTAATTGCGCTTCCTTTGATGCATTGCTATAGCAAGCTGATACGTCTCCAACGTATCCATAATTTCAGATGTTCCATGCTTGTTTTATGACAATACCTACATGTTTTGTTCACACTTTATATCGTTTTGATGCATTTTTCGGAACTAACCTATTGATGAGATGCCGAAGTGCGAGTTCCTGTTTTCTGCTGTTTTTGGTTTCAGAAATCCTAGTAAGGAAATATTCTCAGAATCGGACGAAATCAACGCCCAGTACCCTATTTTCACACGAAGCTTCCAGAACACACGAGAGCCACCAGAGGAGGGCCCTGTGGGCCCCAGATGACAGGGTGGCGCAGCCAGGGCCTGGGCCGCGCCCCCCTAGTGTGTCACCGCCTCGTCGACCTTCCGACTCCGCCTCTTCGCCTATTTAAAGGTCCCTGACCTAAAACCTCGATACGAATAAGCCACGGTACGAGAAAAGTTCCAGAGCCGCCGCCATCGCGAAGCCAAGATCTGGGGGACAGGAGTCTCTGTTCCGGCACGCCGCCGGGACGGGGAAGTGCCCCCGAAGGCTTCTCCATCAACACCACCGCCATCTTCATCACCGCTGCTGTCTCCCATGAGGAGGAGTAGTTCTCCATCGAGGCTCGGGCTGTACCGGTAGCTATGTGGTTAATCTCTCTCCTATGTACTTCAATACAATAATCTCATGAGCTGCCTTACATGATTGAGATTCATATGATGATGCTTGTAATCTAGATGTCATTATGTTAGTCACGTGGGTTTTACTTATGTGATCTCCGGAGACTCCTTGTCCCACGTGTGTAAAGGTGACAGTGTGTGCACCGTGTGGGTCTCTTAGGCTATATTTCACAGAATACTTATTCACTGTTATGAATAGCATAGTGAAGTGCTTATTTATATCCCTTTATGATTGCAATGTGCTTTGTATCGCTACTAGTCTATGTGCTACTCATGTGATGTTATTAAAGTAGTCTATTCCTCCTGCATGGTGTAATGGTGACAGTGTGTGCATCGTGTAGTTCTTGTCGTAGATTGTGATCATAATCTCTTGTAGGTTATGGAATTGATTATCGCTATGATAGTATTGATGTGATTTATTCCCCCTTCATAGTGTAAAGGTGACAGTGTGTATGCTATGTTAGTACTCGGTCTATTTTGCAAAGATCTATTATGCTCTAAGGTTACTTAAACATGAATATCGAATGTTGTGGAGCTTGTTAACTCTGGCATTGAGGGTTCGTGTAATCCTACGCAACGAATGGTGTTCATTATCAAACAAGAGTATATGTAGCACAAATGAGAGAAGTTATTATTTATTATGCGATCAATGTTGAGAGTGTCCACTAGTGAAAGTATGATCCCTAGGCCTTGTTTCCAATACTGCAAACACCGCTTATTTACTGTTCTTGTTGCATGTTTACTTGCTGCTATATTTTATTCAGATTGCTATTACCACTCATATACATCCATACTACTTGTATTTCACTATCTCTTCGCCGAACTAGTGCACCTATACATCTGACAAGTGTATTAGGTGTGTTGGGGACACAAGAGACTTCTTGTATCGTGATTGAGGGTTGCTTGAGAGGGATATCTTTGACCTCTTCCTCCCTGAGTTCGATAAACCTTGGGTGATCCACTTAAGGGAAAACTTGCTGCTGTTCTACAAACCTCTGCTCTTGGAGGCCCAACACTGTCTACAAGAATAGAAGCACCCGTAGACATCAAGCTATTTTATGGCGCCGTTGCCGGGGAGGAAAGGTAAAAGGTACTCACACTCCGGATCTCGGCTACTAAGCTATTTTCCGGCGCCGTTGTAAGTACTCGAAGCTATTTCCTTTAGATCCTGCAATTGCATCTTTTGGTTTCTTGTTTACACTAGTTAGGCATAATGGAAAGTAACAATGAGCTTCTTATTCTATTTCCTGAGTTAAGACATGGATTGTTTACTGCGAAAATTAAAAAACCTATGAAATCTTATTTGCATGCTGGTAGCAATGATATTAGTATGAACGCTTTGAACACCATTGTTGTTAATGATATGGAAAATTCTAAGCTTGGGGAAGCTGGTTTTGATGAGCATGATATTTTTAGTCCCCCAAGCATTGAGGAGAAAATTTTCTTTGATGATACTTTGCCTCCTATTTATGATGATTATAATGATAGTGGTCTTTTGGTGCCACCTACTATGGAGAATAAATTTTATTATGATTATACTATGCCTCCTACACTTGATGAGAATAATAATGATATCTACTTTGTTGAATTTTCTCCCACTACAACTAATAAAATTGATTATGCTTATGTGGAGAGTAATAATTTTATTCATGTGGCTCATGACAAGAATGTTTCATGTGATACTTATATTGTTGAGTTTGTTCATGATGCTACTGAAAGTTATTATGAGAGAGGGAAACGTGTTTATATGCATCTTAATAATATTAAGTTTCCCCTCTTTATGTTGAGAATCTTGAAATTGCGCTTGTGTTGCTTTCCTATGCTTGTCACTTTGTTCTTCATGAATTTATTTGTGTACAAGATTACTTTTCATAGGAAGTGGGTTAGGCTTAAATGTGCTTTGAATTTGCTTCTTGATGCTCTCTTTTGCTTCAACTCTTCTTTCTTGCGAGAGTATCATTAAAATTACTGAGCCCATCTTAATGGCTATAAAGAAATAACTTCTTGGGAGATAACCCATGTGTTTATTTTACTACAGCAATTTTTGTTTTGTTGAGTCTTGGAAGTTGTTTACTACTGTAGCAACCTCTCCTTATCATGTTTTTGTGCCAAGTAAAGTTTCTATGCTAAAGTTGATGCTATATTTGGGATCGCTGCGCAGAAACAGCATTGCTGTCTGTCACGAATTCTGGCATAAGTCTCTGTAAAAAAATCGAAAAAATATGCAAATTTACAAGCGTGATCCCCAGATAGTACGCAACTTTCATTAGTTTTGAGTTTTTCCATTTGAGCAAGTTAAGTGCCCCTTCCAGATGCATCTTTACGGACTGTTCTGTTTTCGACAGATTCTGTCTTTTATTTCGCATTGCCGCTTTTGTTAAGTTGAATGAGTTTCTTTGTTCCATTAACTTTCAGAAGCTTTGTGCAATGTCCAGAAGTGTAAAGAATGATTGTGTCACCTCTGAACATGTAAATTTTGGTTATACACTAACCCTCTAATGAGTTTGCTTGAAGTTTGGTGTGGAGGAAGTTTTCAAGGATCAATAGAAGAGGATGATATACTATGATCAAGAAGAGTGAAAGGTCTAAGCTTGGGGATGCCCCGGTGGTTCATCCCTGCATATTTTAAGAAGACTCAAGCATCTAAGCTTGGGGATGCCCAAGGCATCCCCTTCTTCATCGACAACATTATCCGGTCACTTCTAGTGAAACTATATTTTTATTCCATCACATTCTTATGTTCTTTACTTGGAGCGTCTATGTGCTTTTATTTTCGTTTTGATTATTTTCATTCTCTGAATAAGTTCATCCTTGTGTGGGAGAGAGACACGCTCCGCTGGTTCATATGAACACATGTGTTCTTAGCTTTTAATTTTCATGGCGAAGGTTGAAACTGCTTCGTTAAATTGTTATATGGTTGGAAACAGAAAATGCTACATGTAGTAATTGATAAAATGTCTTGGATAATTTGATACTTGGCAATTGTTGTGCTCATGTTTAAGCTCTTGCATCATATACTTTGCACCTATTAATGAAGAAATACATAGAGCTTGCTAAAATTTGGTTTGCATAATTGGTCTCTCTAAGGTCTAGATAATTTCTAGTATTGGGTTGAACAACAAGGAAGACGGTGAAGAGTCTTATAATGTTTACAATATGTCTTTTATGTGAGTTTTGCTGCACCAGTTCATCCTTGTGTTTGTTTCAAATAAACCTTGCTAGCCTAAGCCTTGTATCGAGAGGGAATACTTCTCATGCATCCAAATCCTTGAGCCAACCACTATGCCATTTGTGTCCACCATATCTACCTACTATGTGGTATTTTTTCTGTCATTCCAAGTAAATACTTCATGTGCTACCTTTAAACAATTCAAAAGTTATTATCTCTTATTTGTGTCAATGTTTTATAGCTCATGAGGAAGTATGTGGTGTTTTATCTTTCGATCTTGTCATTTACTTCGACGGACTTTCACAATGGACTAGTGGCTCATCCTCTTATCCAATAATTTTGCAAAAGGATCTGGCAATGGGGTTCCCAGCCCCAATTAATTAACTTGCATTAATAATTCTCTTCACATGTTTTGCTCCGATCTATCGGTAAGCAACTTAAATTTGCAAATAGACACTCCTCCATGGTATGTGAATGTTGGAAGGCACCCGAGGATTCGGTTAGCCATGGCTTGTGTAAGCAAAGGTTGGGGGGAGTGTCATCTAATAAATAAAACTAAAGTACATGTGTAAACAAAAGAGAAGAGGGATGCTCTACCTTGCTGGTAGAGATAACGTCCTTCATGGGAGCCGCTCTTGAAAGTCTGGTTGATAAGGTAGTTAGAGTACACATTACCATTCGTTGACAACAACAAACACCTCTCAAAATTTTACTTTTATGCTCTCTATATGATTTCAAAACTTGAAAAGCTCTAGCACATGATTTAATCCCCGCTTCCCTCTGCGAAGGGCCTATCTTTTACTTTATTGTTGAGTCAGTTTACCCATTTCCTTCCATCTTAGAAGCAAACACTTGTGTCAACTGTGCATTCATTCTTACATACTTGCTTATTTGCATTCATCATATTACTCTGTATCGACAAATATCCATGAGATATGCATGTTGTCCCACGTGTGTAAAGGTGACAGTGTGTGCACCGTGTGGGTCTCTTAGGCTATATTTCACAGAATACTTATTCACTGTTATGAATAGCATAGTGAAGTGCTTATTTATATCCCTTTATGATTGCAATGTGCTTTGTATCGCTACTAGTCTATGTGCTACTCATGTGATGTTATTAAAGTAGTCTATTCCTCCTGCATGGTGTAATGGTGACAGTGTGTGCATCGTGTAGTTCTTGTCGTAGATTATGATCATAATCTCATGTAGGTTATGGAATTGATTATCCCTATGATAGTATTGATGTGATTTATTCCCCCTTCATAGTGTAAAGGTGACAGTGTGTATGCTATGTTAGTACTCGGTCTATTTTGCAAAGATCTATTATGCTCTAAGGTTACTTAAACATGAATATCGAATGTTGTGGTGTCGTCGTGGGGAACAAACAGATGCCATGGGATGGCTTATCTTGGGGCCGAATGGACGCTAGAGGATTCGGGGGAGGGTTTGTGACTAGATGGGACGAACTTCCGGATGGTTTCCTCAAGAACTTGGCAAAGGCCAGAGGTTGAAGAAGAAAGACACAAGGAAGAACTCGCTCTAGATCACCATTTTCATTGATCTCCACAGGTTACAGGTTCAAGCTTACAAGGTTCTCTCTCTATCTTCTCTATTGCTCCGCGCGTATGAAAGAGGCTGCCCCCTCTCCTTATATAGGGGAGAGGGTGGCTTACAGGACAAGAAACCCTAATGGGATCTTTGACTAGACAAACTACTTTACAAAGATACTTTATAAAGCTACTTTAATCATAGATGACACCGGGGTCTTCTTTAAACAGGGAGGCTGACGTCCTCCGACTTCTTTGGCCGTCATCCTCTTCTTTGTCTTCAGGCCTTCGTTTAAAGCTACTTTGCTTAGCTCATCCTTGTCTTTTAGCTCCTGACGGAATCTTTGACCAGCCAGCCGACATGTTCTTCCTTCCAGTGCTCCGGTATCTTTCCTTCCCGGTTCCGGTATGCCCCTCTTGGGGATACCGGCTTAGCTTACTTGGCTAAATTCCTAACTTTGAGTTCCGGTATAAATATTAAACCGGTATCTTGATGGATAAGACCATCCGGTTTGGCATGCCTTTGGCATACCGGGGGTCATCCCGCCAACATTAGTCCCCGAAGCTGGTATAGTCTGGCGGATTCTATCCAACAGACCATGCCAGGTTCCCATGTTCTTGTATACCGGTTTTATTTATCTGGCACTCTGCTTGGCTCCGGCACCCTTGCCCGGACTTATGCCCTCTTTCTTTGCAAGGCATTCTCCGGGTGCTTATCTTCCGGCATCTTGTTCATTTAACACTTCCTCGGCGAAGTCGAGAATATATCGGGTCCCGCACCTGTCAGTGACATGCGCACTGTGACTGACGCGCCAGTGTCAGTAGTCACTTCCGTTCGGCTTCCGCGCGCGCATTAATTGATCCTCAGCGGATCCCAACCACTTCTCCGGATCCGTGTGTGCCTCCCTGTGGCCCTTTTATTCCGCGCGTGTATCATCGCGCCACGTGGCGATATGCGGGGCGAACCGTCGCGGCCCACGGGCCGAACCGCTACGGTTCGGCGGTTTTTCAGCCCACCTCTTTTTCTTTATAAGGGCAAACCGCCCCTTCTCCTTCTTCTTCTTCGCATTCTCCCGTTCCTTGCGCACTGCTGCTCCTCGCTCGTACGCCTCCGCCGCTCCACTTGCTTGCTTAAGTTCCGCCGCTGAACAAATCTTCGCCAGTGCGCCGCCGGACGCCGCCTGACTTCGCCGCGGGAAGAACTTTCGTGGCGCCTTCTTCTCGGCCGCGACATTGGCGCTCCTTCGAGCTCTTCTCCGCCTTGCCGTCGCCGGACCTTCCTGCCTACAGCAAGCTCGCCCCGACGCCTGCGAACCTTTCCCCTTGCGACTCTGCCGCCCCAGGTTAGGTCTCATCCATGTTTAATCTTCTTTTGTTTGGTGTTCAGATCTCGAGTTGAACGCGTATTTACTCTTTCTTTTTCTTTGCTTTTTCTTTCTTTCGTAGATCTTCTCGCGGGGGTAGTTCTTGGGGAACTTGTTTTTCCGAGTAGATAGCGGGATTTCTCGAATCCAAATGTCTTCCGAACAATACCTTTCCACCTCTTCCTCCAGTAACCCGGAAGATCGCGCCTCCGACGGAGTTAGCGCAGATCTAGCCCAGACGGAATCTGGTGGTGGCCAAGAGCAAGATGCCGGTAGCTCTAGCCAAGCTTCCGGCGCTGACTCTTCCGAGGTCACTCGCGGGGCCTGGATGGGCTCCAGCGTTAGTCAATACGAGATCGACTGGTTATACCGGTCCCGGAGGATTCCGGAAGGAGTTTCCTGCCGGATTCCTGATGACGAGATCGAACCGGTGCCTAACCCCGGCGAACGCGTCGTTTTCCTTGCTCACTTTGAGCGCGGCTTAGGCCTTCCTGTCTCTTCTTTTTTCCGGAGATTCCTCGATTTTTATAAACTCCAACCTCACCACCTTCCTGGCAACGCCATTTTTTACCTCTCCTGCTATGCCACCTTCATGGAGGCTTACATCGGCATTCGTCCCACTCGCGAGACGTTTGCTCGATTCTTCGCCCTTCGGATTAATTCCGTTCAGGGCTTAGACATTCCTAAACCAAACCCCCCGTACAATGCGGGTCTTGCATCATCGGCTCCCGTCAAGGGAGCCCCTTTTTCAAGTTTTCCGGTCTCGAGTCATGCCGGTTATGGCAAGGGACCTTCTTTTACGTTAAGAACAACGGCGCCGCAGATCTCATCGATCTGCCACCTTTTGATCCGGCGCCGCCCACAAAGACCAATTGGAGCTACAATCCGAAGGAGTCTCACAATGAGACAAACCGGATTATACATTTTATGAAACAACAGATGAAGGACACCGGCATCTGCTCCGACGATATCGTCCGCACCTTCATCTCGCGCCGGGTGCTTCCTCTCCAGCGCCGCTCCCACAAGATGTGCGAGATGTATGGCCCTGGTGATCCTACCAAGATCACCGGGCTTCCTCTCAGCAAGAAGGACGTTGTCCTTAAGGCCGGGCAGATCTGCCAGACCTCCATGCCGGAAGAGTGGGAATGGGGCCTCCGGCCTCTTAGCTCTACTAACCCTCCGACCCAAGAAGTAAGAAATTACGCAACTCGGGTCGGTTTACCGGAAGCTTTCATTGCGGTTAACCTCCTTTTCTCTCTTTTGTTCTTTCAGGCCAAGGACCGTTTCCCCGACATCGAATCTGACCGGCGAGGCCGTTGCCGGAAGCGCGGTCTCGACAAGTTTGACCCTGACCCCATCATCTTTTGGCGTGATCTGAAGATGGGCCGGACTCCAGCCGCGCGCATTGGCAAGGCTCCGCCGGAACCTGCCGGTTCGTCTGATGAATTGACCATCCTAGAGGTAGCTTTTCCTTTATTCTTCTCATATTCCTTTGCTATTGTTCTTCTGTAGATGTGCCCTCAGCCAACGTCAACCCACAGGTCCATGAGCATGTGGCGCCGCTGCAGGCCGAGGCAGGCCAAGAGTTTGTGGACAAACTCATGGCCCAGGAACTCACGGCCCAGGGCAAGAAGAACAAGACCCCGGCCTCTGATGCCGGCTCAAGCCAACCTCCTCCTGCCAAGCGCTTCCGGACCGAACCCGTCGCGGGTAAGGTCGTTGCCATGAGGCGCCACAAGGGCAAGCAGATGCCGACGGCTACCGGGTAAGGCTTCTCTTTTCTGCTTGTTTTGTTTTCACCAAGTTCTTTTCCGGTTACTTTTTTCCCAACCTTCTCCTTTTCTCTCTTTCAGCCCCGCGCTCAAGCTTGGCCCCAGGCCTGAGGGCTCTGCCGGCTCGGCCAGGACCTCGACTCCTCCTCCTCATTCCAGCCCGGCACCATCTGGTGCCGGCAACATCTCTGCCTCCCCTCTGGGGGGGCACAACAAGTTCGGGGCGCGCGGCCCCTACACCGCCAGATCCCCGCGCGGAGGAGGACTTTGCTTCCCCTCCAGATACCCAAGATACCGGCGCCAGCAACATGGGCGCCGGAAAAGAACCTGCCGGGCGGGCGGAACCTTCTGTTCCTCCCGTCCTTGAAAAGAAGAAAAGGAAGAAAACGTCCTCCAAGACCGCGCCGGAAGCTTCCGCGCCGGAAACTTCAGCACCGCCGCCGCCACCGGAAACCTCTGCTCCTGAGGCAACCGGGCCCACGCCAACGCCTCCATCGACCCAAGGAGCTTCTCCGACCGCGCCTAAGCCGCCGCCAGCGCCCCTCAAGATCACCGACTATCTCAAGCCGGGGGCGTCCCGCGGAAAGGCCACGGATGGCAGTGCCTCAAGCGGCTCGCAGCCTTTGGTGCTGCACGCCGGGCCTGCTGCCCTGGTGGTCCAAGACAAACCTTCCGGCCTCTTGGGCCGGATCGTTGAGCTGAAGCGCGGGGGCCAAGACTTGGGGCCTCTCCTCCCTTACGCCCAGCGCTGGAATGATGCGGAAATCTCCGCAGCTACTCGCGGTTTGGGGAAGGACCGGCTCCCAGCGCCAGATCCTGCCGGCCCTCGCTCTACCGAAGAACACTTCACGCGCCTCAAACGTGCCGTGAAGGAGTTCGACAGCGCGTGGTACGACGCCACCGCCAACGTGGTGGTAAGTTCTTTCAATCTCTTTGTAACTTTTCTTGATGCCGGTTTTCTTCTTTCCGGATCTTGTCTATTCCCAGTCCCCGAGTTTTGGGTTTAGAGTGCAACTCTTAGCGCAAAACTTTCTTTTAAAGAATTTCCGAAACCGGCATCTTTCTTACCGCAAACTCCCAGTCCCCGAGTTTCGGGTTTAGAGCTTGGTCTTAGTGCGAAACTTACTAGAAATGCACGAAACCGGCATAACCAGTCCCCGAGTTTCGGGTTAAAATCCTTCGTTCTCCGTTAACATCATTTCCTTAAACAGAGCACGGCCGACGCCCGGAAGGCTCTCTTTGAGGAGCTTCTATGGGAGCACCGGAGCCTTGCTGAAGCACACAGCCAGTGCCAAGGTAATTTCTTGTGCCTCCGGCATCTTTTTACCGGAAGGTTTTATTTCCTTTGTTACTTACAAGTTTTTCCATGCAACAGCTATTCCGGAAGCCTCCATTGAGGCCCTCAAAGCCCAGACTGCCACACTCCAAGGTATAACTTCTATTTTTCCGGTTAACTTGCTTTTCTATATCTCATCTGTCTTTGTGTTTTTTGCTAACATCTTCTTTTCCGGCTTTAGCTGAAAAGCAGCAGCTCATCCAGGATCACCAGAAGGCCCTGGCGGCCCAGAAGGAGATTTCCAGAGAGCTCAAGGACCAGGCTATCCAGGCCGGAGTCCGGCATGCTGAAGAGCTGAAGGCCGCTGAGGCTGCCACGGAGGCCAGGCTTAACGAGGCGCTGGAGGATGCCGGCAACGCCAATGTGGCGTTGCAGGCAGAGCTGGAGGAGGGCGCCAAGGCGCTAAAAGCAGCCGAGGGCAAAGCCGCAAAAGCGCACAAGGCTGCCGCGGAGGAGGCCAAGAAGGCCCAGAAAGCAGCCGAGGGCGAAGTTGCGCGGTTGAAAGCGGAACAGAAGGAATATGACCTTCTGGTCGCGCGGACTGACGCGCTTGCCCTTCGTATGTTTCTCCTTTTCTCTTTTCCGGTTTCTGCTTACAAGCTTATTCATTCCGGTACCACGTACTTAGCTTTCGTTTGTCTCGTAGGGCTCTTTCCGGACTCCCATGCTCATGCCATAAAGAAGGTTGCGGAACACCGGGCGCAGCAGGCCGGCAACAACTTGGGTGCACCTTGGGATCCCTATGATCACTTGGTTGCTTTAAACGCCCGGGTCTCGCACATGCGCTCGGTGGACCGGAATCTTTCCGACATCCCTGAGGTGGCCTCCCAGCTCTTCAAGACCCTCTGGCCCGGCGAAGCGGTGCCCGACACCTTCTCCCTTATCAGCGACCGCTTGAAGGGTGCCTGCCGGCGGATCCGGGAGTGGCAGTGCTCTGCTGCCCGCGCCGGAGCGGACTCTGCGCTCCGCATCGCCTGCTCCTGGTATCCGGAGCTGGATCTGGATGCTTTTGTCGGCGTGCGTAAAGGTGCTCCCACCGATGTGGACCCGGTTCTTACCGCTAAGCGGCAGGACCGCGCGTACCACATTGCGGAGTACGCTGAGATGCGCACCTTCATCCCCCCTCCTGAAGATGTCAAAGATTATCTGAGCGAGGAGGAGGAAGATGAAGGCGAGGACGTGCCACCGCCAACTCCTGATGCCGGCGCTGCTCCCCCGGAAGCCCCTGCTGCCTGACTTTGTCTTGTTACAAGATATCACCTGTTCCTGGTTACTTTGTCACAAAACTTGTCAAATTCTACCCCGGTATGCCGGGGTTTATGATGTAAGATAAAACTTAACCTTTTGGTTTGTGCTGCAACATTCTATGCCGGTAAGCTGTACCGGTAACTTACTAAGTTATGTTTGTCTTAAGATATTCGCTTGTTTAGTTGCTTTTTCTTGCACTTGCAATGATTCCGAAATTGTTTCCGCATCCAATTGATGCATACTTGGCTCTTTTGCCTTGGCTCTGCCTACCTTCTCTGGGCGTTTTTGGCGTATGAGCACAAAGTTCTTTTACCAAGCAAGCATTTTCTTGAACTTAGAGATAACTCGAAACTTTTGCAAAAAACCGGTATAACCGGGGTTAGTTAAATTTTTCCGGATTGTTCTTTCCTGCTCTCTCCTTCCACGGTTCATGTGCTTATCCCCTACCGGTTTATCTTGCTTGCCATGAAGCCAAGTTATGGACAACAGCAGAGTCGAAGACTCCGGTATGGTCTAGCACATTACTAAGCCGGAAAGAAAAAACACTCAATAAGCAACCGGTAACAGAAAAAATAAACATGTTTCATGCAACTTAGGAAGGGTAGTCCCCGAGATTCATTCGAGGTTCCGACATCTTTTTATTCATAGCAATTAAGGTACAAAAAGGAACTCTTACAGCATCACTTCAAGAGTAGAAAGGACGCAACAAAGCTACATTCCATGGGCGTTTGGTCTCCTCTCCTGACTTGTCCGCCTTTCCCTTCTTCCATTCCTGTGCATCAATTAGGTAATAGGCATCGTTGTGGAGAGCCTTGCTCACAATGAAAGGTCCTTCCCATGGAGGGGAAAGCTTGTGCCGGCCTTCAGTGCGCTGCACCAGGCGAAGCACCAGGTCCCCTTCTTGGAACACTCTTGGATTAACCTTCCGGCTATGATAGCGTCTGAGGTTTTGCTGATAAATGGTTGTTCTTGCCAGATCTAGGTCTCTTGCTTCTTCTAGCAAGTCCACATCATTTTCCCGGGCTTTCTTTACCTCTTCTTCGGTGTAGAGTTGCACCCTTGGGGAATCATGGAGAATGTCGGTTGGTATGACCGCTTCTGCCCCATAAACCATGAAGAATGGCGTGTATCCGGTAGACCGGTTCGGAGTTGTTCTTAGGCTCCACAGCACTGATGGTAGCTCATCGATCCAACATCCCGGCGATTTTTCCATTGCATCAATGAGTCTTGGTTTGATACCGGAAAGTACCAAAGCATTCGTTCTTTCAACTTGGTCATTGCCTTGTGGGTGCGCCACTGAGCACAAATCCAACCGGATGTTCTTGTCTTCACAAAATCTTTTGAACTCTCCTTGAGCAAAGTTTGAGCCATTGTCAGTTATGATACTGTGCGGGTATCCATACCGCAGAATTACATCTTTTAGGAATTTAACCGCTGTGTGACCATCACATTTTGTGATAGGCTTCACTTCCAGCCACTTGGTGAACTTATCTACCATTACCAAGATGTGGGTCATGTTTCCCCTTGCGGTTTTAAATGGTCCAACCATGTCCAGGCACCAGACAGCGAATGGCCAAGTTAGCGGTATGGTTTTTAAACCGGATGCTGGGGTATGGTTCTGCTTGGCGTACCTCTGGCACCCATTGCATTTTCTTACCATATCCTCCGCATTTTCCAAAGCCGTTGGCCAATAGAATCCATGCTTGGAACACTTTTGCCACCGAGTGCCCTTGACGAAGCGTGGTGCCCGCATTCTCCTCGATGAATCTCCTCAAGCATTTCTCTTCCTTCTTCCGGCTCCACACATCTTTGTAGGACACCGGTGACACTTCTTTTGTATGCCTCACCGTTGATGATAGTGTAAGCTTTGGACCTCCTCTGTATCCTTCTGGACTCATTTTCGTCAACCGGCAAGGTGCCGTTGGCCAGGAATTCCTTAATAGGTTTAACCCAAGATGGCGCTTCTCTAACCACGAATACCGGCATGTCTATGTCCATGTTGTCCACGAGCATTGCCTCCTCCGGCATGGGCGTCGCAATTCCCGAGTTTACCAGTACAGTCCCCGAGTTCGCCGGAGCAGTCCCCGGGTTTCCTTCGTCAATCTCCATTGGCTCCACATGCGATTCTGGTACGAAAATTGATTCCGACTCCGGGCTTGGCTTGATTAATGGAACTCTTAAATGTGCCAAGGCTATTCCGGGTGGAATTTCTTGCCTAGATGAGCCCAGCTTGGATAGAGCATCCGCGACTTCATTTTCAGCCCGCGGTACATGGTGAAACTCACACCCTTCGAAGAAGCCGGCGATCTTTTGCACATGAAACCGGTATGAGGCCATGTTGGCATCTTTTGCATCCCAATCTCCGGAACACTGTTGCACCACCAGATCTGAATCGCCGTAGCAAATGATCCGGAGCGCTCCGATTTCCTTTGCGACCTTAAGCCCGTGTATTAGAGCTTCATACTCAGCGACATTGTTTGATGCCCTGAAGTGCACTTGTAAAACATACCGGAGGTGATCTCCCTTAGGTGAGGTGAGTACCACACCGGCACCCAGACCTTCCTTGAGTTTGGATCCGTCAAAGTGCATCTTCCAGTATTCTATTTTGTGTTCCGGCGGCTTGTATTGTATCTCCGCCCAATCGACCAAGAAATCAGCTAAAGCTTGCGACTTTATGGCATCTCTTCTTTCATACACCGGTACATACGGTGATAGCTGAATTGCCCATTTTGCAATCCGGCCGCTGGCGTCCTTGTTGCCCATGATATCGGAAATGGGTGCCTCACTTACCACCTTCATGGGATGCTCCTCAAAGTAATGCTTGAGTTTCGTGGCGGCCA